>NW_025544780.1:3324630-3483120 GCF_000003525.1 Blastomyces dermatitidis ER-3 | reverse complement strand
GTCCGGTGAAAGGGTGGTAAAGAGGGGGTAGAAGTGATGAAGGGAGGGTGGAAGTGGTAGAGAGGGCTACGCAAGCAGAAAAGCGAGCGTAAGCGAGCATTGATGCTTGTAATAATCAAATAAATCTTGAACTGATCTTAAACTTTATTTTAAAAATTTAAAAGAGAAGAATATCAAAGCTGATAATTTATTTACACTGAGTTCCTGCTTATATAAATATTTATATCAATGAATTGACTGATTCAGCTGTAAAAAAGAGTTCAAAATTAAGCAGATCTATTCAAAAAATTATATTCTGATCTTTTATAAAGAGAAAAATAAAAGAATCTTGTTTAGACAAGTGAAATGAAAGCTGACAGAAATAAAAGAAGAGTATACATTATTCAAGATTTGAAATAAAACTCAAGTGAAAATCTTATTCAATGTCACGCTCTCAGCCGCGTCAAGGCCCCGTTGCGGTTTCACACGGCTTATCACTTCCATGCGGATGATTCCATCTCATGTGAACTGGTTTTCAATCACTCTATGACATTATTCAGATATATCATAGAAAGATCTGATTGATAAATATGAGAATCTCACTTCTATATAAGATCAGCAGATTACTTTTCCTTGACAGTGAGACACTGCTGAGATATCACTTCAGCTATTCTTACTCATGAAATGAGAGAAGGTATTCACTCATTATCTATATAGAATAGCTAGATGCTGACTTCTCATGAAAGAAGTCAGTAATTGATTTTTTCTTCTACTGAAATATATATACAAGTTACTGTATATCTCATACAATCTTCTTAGTATACTAAGTATTATATCTGTGATATTCTTGCAATAACCCTGTAGTCTATAAGCTCACTATTTAAGCAAGATAGTCAAGCTTACTTATACAGCTTCTCAAACAACTATCTCTACATGATACTACTGACTAGTCATCACTTTGATTTCATTATATTACAATTCAAATTACTTGATCTGATTATATATTTGAATCAGTCAAGCTCTAACAGACTGATATAATCTCATACACTTATACTGAGACTGATCTGACTTCACTCTCTGAAGAAAATACTATATCATTCTCTAGAGTATGTACATCTCTATCTCAGTAGAAATCTGAGATTTCTGAATCTGCTGTATATTTTGACATAAGTTCTTCAACTGCTCTACTACTGCTGTGGCCTCTACACATCTATATCTATCATGAAGATAGAGAGATTAAGATCAGAGATTCTCTGAGATATAAGAGAAACATCTTATCTGAATTTCACAGCTTTATCTGTATTCTTGAACAGAAATTCCACCTTAATCTGAGCCAGTATAATACTCATGAGATATAAGTAATATATATTATCAACCTTCTTGAAGGCATCTCTGCAACTACTTGAGTTATCAAGAAGAGAGAGCTTGAGTGTATTAATACTGTTATAACTTAGAAAGAATTCAAGAACTTTCTACTGAATTAAATTGAAGATTATCACAATCACAGCTTCACAGCAGCATAGCAGTTCAACTCATTATATTAATAAGATAATAAGAATTCTTTCAATTTTAATACAAGATTTGAAGAATATTGAGAGGAATTGACTGATGAGTTGAATTAATTAAAAACACAGCTTTATCTCATGAAGCTGACTTATAAGATGTGAATAATGATATCATAATATCAGAGTTTATCAATTAATCACACTGAGCTTGTCAATCTGACTTCTCAAATCTATTTGAATAATCAATTCTCTGAGAAAAAGATCAATAAGATCTCTTCTAAGTAATTAATAATAGAATCTAAACAGCACTGTGACAGCTTCAGTGCAGAGAAAGTAAAGAAGAATTTCAAGTATTCTGATTCTTCACTCACTGTAAAGAAATATTAAAAAAGATTTGATAAAGATCTCTGTTTCAACTGCAGAGCTAATAATCACTATATCAGTGATTATAAGAAGTCAAAGAAGAGAAGAAACTGAGAAGATATCTTCTTCAAGTTAACTTCTCTTCTGACAAACATATTCACAGAAGATAAAGAAGAGAAAGAAATGAAGAATTGATAATTCTCACATCTCTAAGTTCATGTTACAATCACAATGTATATCTCAAATGAGAAGATATCAGTGAGATGTTTACTTGACTCTGAGATAAATACTAACTTCATATTCTATTTCTTTTCTTTAATGAAGAATTGAAAGAAGATAGATCTGTCAGATTATATGAAATTTGCTGATGAAATAAAATATCATTATTTTAACATAATCTAAGTGAAGTGTGTGATCACAGACTTAGAAGAAATCTTCAAGAAAAGCAGTCTGCTTCTTCACACAGTTAATATCATAGATGAGAATGTCATTCTAAATCTCTTATAATTGAGAGAAAACAATTCTCTTATTAACTGAGTTATTCAGATATAACAGTATCATCTCACTAATGAAGAGACAGTAATAGAGAAATCTGAAGAGTTTTATCAGAAGAATCTTGAGAAAAAGATTGAGTTAATATACTATGTAGCAGATGATTGAGACTTGAAAATAGGTAAAGAAGTCATCACTCTCACTGTAAGATTAGCAGCAGTATTCATTATTAAAGACAGATATACACAACATCTCTTTATAGATTTTAAGAATATCTTTTCAGAAAGAGAAGCAGTGAAGTTTTCTGATATCAAGATATAATATAAGATTCATCTTGAAGACAGTGCAACAGCACTGTATAAGTCTCTTTATAACTTGTCTGTAAAGAAATTGAATGTTCTGTATAAATATCTTGAAGAAGCACAATCAAAGAACTGAATATATTTATCAAAGAGTTCAGCAGAAGCATCTATACTCTTTATACTTAAAAAGAATGATAGACTACATCTATGCATAGACTACAGAGGTCTTAATAAGATGATGATTAAGAATCACTATTTATTATCATTAATTAATAAGATGATTGATTGATTATCTGAAGCAAAGATATTCTCAAAGATTGATATATAGAATATCTATCATAGAATCAGAGTTAACAAAGATGACATTTGAAAAACAGCTTTTTGTATCAAGTATAGCAATTTTGAATATCTTGTTTTATCTTTTAATCTTTGTAATACTTCAGTCATCTTTCAGATCTATATAAATGAGACACTGCAGGGCCTTGTCAACATCTTCTGCATAGTATATCTGAACAACATTCTAATCTTCTTAAAATCAGAGAAAGAACATGATACTCATATTCAAGAAGTGTTAAGTCACTTGACATAGTATCAACTCTATATAAAACTGAAAAATGCTCATTCTACATGCAGAAGATTGATTTCTTAGATTATATTATTAAGATGAACAGCATTTCAATGAACAGAAGCTGAGTCTTTATCATTGAGAACTGATCAGCATCACAGATGTACTATGAGATGCAGATGTTTCTAGAATTTGTGAATTTCTACAGACAATTTATCTATACATATTCACAGATTACTGTCTCTCTTACAGATCTGTTAAGAAGAAGTGTGAAAGACAGAAAAACAGAACTGTTTATTCTCACTCACAACACTGTACAGGCATTTGTAGAATTGAAACAAGCTTTCACAGATGTCATAATACTGAATCACTTTAACTCTGACTTACTTAGTCAGTGTGAGACTGATGTATCTGAGAATAGAGTCTGTGAAATCTTTTCACAGTTGACACTGAAGATCTTTCAACATTGAAAGAATCAGAGAATAATCACTCTTGAGAAAACAGATAATGAATTGTCTGTAAGAGAAGACTTTTTCATAGAGTCTATAAGACACTGTAAATAAAGATCAGTGATCTTCTTCTTCAAGAAGTTATCACTTACACAGAGAAGGTATAATACTCATAATCAGAAGATATTAGTAATTATCAAATTCTTTAAGATCTGGTAATATTTTCTTCAGAGTAGTAAGTACTCAGTGCAAGTTCTCACTGATTATATAAATCTGTATTACTTCTTGATAATAAAGAGCTTGATAGAATATTAAGTCAGATAAGCAGAGCTGCTTTCAGAGTATGATTTCTATATCTGATACTGTTCAGATCAGCTTAATCTCATCAATACACTGTCTAGATAGCTTGATTATAATATTGTTAATATAGAGAAGAATTCTATAAAAGAATCTCTGTTATTACTATAGAAGAAGCTGACTGCAGAGAGTTGAGATTCTCTGAAGCTCAGAAACAGCACTGAAAAGACAGCTGTATAACTCAGTATAGAAGATGAAAGAAAATCTGAGTTCTTACAGAGAATTAACACTGAAGATCATAAGCTTCTCATATCATATCTTACAATTATTGAATTAATAAAGAATGAAACAGTCTACAATCTTTCAATCTGACTACTTTTAAAATTTATTAATAAGTTACAGAAGAGAAATGTCTCTACTGCAGCTTAAATTCAGAAGTTGAAGAAGAAAGAATCTGATTTGAACTTAAAAAAGACAGACTCTGAGCAGAACAGTGTCACTAAGAAATCAAGTCACTGATAACTAGAAGAATGTGAACTTCTACTGCTGAATAATTCAGTCTTCATCTCTCATAGCAGAGCAGTGTATTAGAAGTTATTGAGAATTTATCATAATAATTTTCATACAGAACACTTCAGGTTAGAGAAGACTGAGAAGCTTCTAAAATATAAATACATTTAAAACAAGCTTTAGACAGATATCAAAGAGTATATTGAGACTTATAATATCTATTAAAGAATAAAGATTCTGCAGTATAAGTAATACAGTGAGTTAATATCACTGTCTATTTCAAAGAGCTTATGATAGAATCTATCAATGAATTTCATAGTTGATCTACTGAAGTCAACAAGAGTCAAAGAATATGACTTAATTTTGATTATTATTGATCACTTTATAAAGATGATCAGATATATTTCTATTTATAAAAAGATTAAAGTCTCTGAATTGACTGACCTGTTTTTAGATATCATCATTCATGATCACAGTGCTTCAAAATCATTGATAACAGATCAAGAATCCCTCTTCATCAGCAAATACTGATCAGCTTTTTACTATTATCTTATAATAAGATATCTTCTCAGTACTGCATTTCATCTGCAGACAGATGATCAGACTGAATATCAGAATCAGACACTAGAATAACATCTTCAAGTGTTCTATTTATATTATTAGAATGATTGATTCAAACATCTTCTGATCACTGAATTTATATATAACAATGCAAAGAATGTAATCTTAAAGATATCTTCTTTCTATACTTATTATGAATACAATTCTTCATCACTCAGTAATGTTGTGAATGATATTTCAAAGAGAGAGATAGATAGTCAGAATATTAAATAGATACAGAGAATGAAGTATCTCTCAGTACTAGAAGTAAAAGTGAGATTGAAACTTTTAAATAAAATTTATAAGAAGGCAATGATAAGCATTTATCATGCTCAGAAGTAATAGATAAAATACTATAATTAAAAATATCTTTTAATGAAGTTCTTGATAGAGAATTAAGTACTACTTTCAGTAAAGAATATTAAGATAATGATATTATATAAGAAGCTCAGTGAGTTATGACTAGAATCTTTCTCAGTAATAAGAGTGATAAATAAGCAGATATACAAGTTAAAATTACTCACAGAATTGAAATCAATTCATTCTGTTTTTCACATTTTCTATTTGAAGCAATATAAACAACATTCTGAGACAGAGTCATCTTGACTGAATAATATTGAGATTGAGAGTGATACTGAATATCTTATGAAGAAAATATTAAATAAGTGAATATATTACAGCAAGCTTCAATATCTTATTAAATGAGAAGATTATTCATTATCAGAGAATTTATAAGAACTGCTTGAGTATTTGAAAAATGCTGAGAAAGAGATTATAAGCTATGAAACAGCTAGTAGAGATTATCTTATTTACATGTCAGAGATATTAAGTAAGAAATACTGCTTAAGACTTTGTAAGAAATCCCGCTTCTCGCGGATTCTTTACCTCTATTTCTATCTCTTGTGTAATCAATAGGGCTAGCAGCTCTTCACTACACATATTATTATTATTATTATTATTCTTCCATTATACTCATATGCAAGCGGAGCTTATGATGAGTCCTTGCGTGATGTTAAATACAGGCCAAGTGTTGGTTATACAGGAGGAAATACAGGTGTTGAGACCATGCCAAGATAACAAGAACATAGGAAATACAAAGAAGTGACAATTAAATACATGTGATAATACTTCTCAGCCCAGGAACATAGAGCAATTTTATTGAAGTGATTTGTACACCTCTGTATTTATTAGGAACCTGAGGTGCTTGGGTTCCGGATTTAATGTATCCCCTGCGGGTTTCGAACCCACACGCCTTGGTTTCCCACGCCAAGGCGCTACCGGGTGGCCGCATTAACCATTCGGCCACCGGGGCTCACTACACATAACTATATAGACTGGAGTTTCCGAATACTATTCATAACTCAGCTTGAATACTATTATACATTTAATCTCTACATTTTATCTTTCTACTGTGAATACTTCTAGTAGTTAACAGTACATATCACGCCAAGCTGCAAACACTTGAATAATCGCCTGCGAGCACTTATTCTTACAGACTTCTCATTTTTCTCAAAGAATTTTTTAGAGATAATCTCACAGTGATAAGCTGATGTCTTATAAGCTCTATAGCACTCTTCTTCTATTTTCTCTTAAAGAGTTTTTAGAAGTTCTGAGAACTTTTAGTTCTTAGATAGATATTATAGTCTCTGACTATATACATCTATAATTAAAGAATAATAATAATAATAATAAGCCTGCACTTCTTATCAGTTTTTAGACATGCTATCAGATGTAATTCAAAGATTACTTAAGTCAGTATATAATTACAGACATACATCAGCTTCTTATATATATTATACTAAATTAATTAGTGACCGCTATGACTTCTTTACATTTATAAGCATATTCAGAAGTATAAGCATGTTCAGAAGCAGCTGTGTTATTATTCAGCAGTTATACATTCTTTTAAATCACATAATAATAAATAATTGAGTGATTTTAAATTATAAGAAAAGATGATTTAAGTGAGATCAGATAGTAATATAGATTACATTTATAAGATTAACTTATATAACAAGATTAAGTAATATACTTAGTAAGGTCAAGTTTTCTACTTTATGTTCATAAACATATCAGAAAGTAGAAAACTTAATCTTACTAAATATATTACTTAATCTTATTATATAAGCTGATCTTATAAATATGATCTGTGTTACTATCTGATCTCACTTAATACATCTTTTCTTGTAATTGTGGTTCGGAAGAATGTACGACTGTTGAATAATAACACGGCCGCTTCCGAACTACTAGCATACATATATGAGTGTAAAGGGGCCATAGCAGCTGCTAATTAAATTAGTGTACAATATTACAATATATAAGAAGCTGGCATACATCTGTAATCATACACTGGCTGAAGAAACCTTTGAATCATATCTGATAGCATGTCTAAAAACTGGTGAGAAGCACAGACTTCTTCAGAGTATGATAATTTTATCTACAAAGCAATTCATAGTTATCATGCCAGTGTGGTTCTAGAACATCTCAAAAGATAATGTATGAAGAGTAATGAGTGAAAGAGCATCTGATTGATACTGCTTTACTTGTTGAGAGAAAACTCCATGCCCAGGCGAATGCCATGTATGTGAATGAATGAGATGTGAGAAAAGAAATGAGAGTGATGAACCAGATTCAAAGAAGACCACTCTTCACCCAAAGAAATAAAAGAAGGGGTGGCTATCACCGGAGTCATACAATGATAACAGAAATCATATAATGATATAGCAATACAATGATACAGTGATATAGCAATATAATGATAGACATTATATAATCAATGAGAAAATCACTGAAATGAATACCTTCTCTAGCTGATATAAATAACATTCTTCTCTGCTATCTGAATCAGAAGATATGCAGAACCTCTCAGAGAGTTTACTTAAAGTGATAAGAAAAGCAGCTGAAACAGCTGAACTGAAATTGAAGCTCTGTACATGTATAAGAATTCTAAACAAGATTGAGATCTTGTATACACAGTGACAGGCTGAGATGAAAGTTAAACAATAATTGACATTTACTATGAATCAAGTATTCACTATGAAGAGCTTCACTGACACAATCATCATTATTAATAAGAATAGAGAAAATCAGATCTTAGACCTGTAGCAGAAGATTGAATATTTACACAGATAGATAACTATACTGAATCTGAAGATCTTATCACAATTATTCACAATCTCTTCAGAAGTATACACACTATCAGAGATCACTGTGTAGAATGAGAATTCAAGTATGAAATATATCAAGCTAAGAGATCTGCTGAAGTCATCAAGCTTCAATGACAACTGAAAAAATAATGCTGTAATCAGCTGACTAAGTCAGATGCAATTATATTATTGAATTGAATGTGAACTCACAGACAGATAGTTAATAAAATTTTAACAAGTCTTAAGATCTGCTGTGTTTCTATGTGAAAAAGTGAAGTCATTATAAATAACTGATGAAAAGATGAATCTTACAGACTCAGAGCAATATTTATTTTCATAAACATAGAATAAGTTTTTCAAATAAATCTTACATGACTTTGAGAAAGTGAATACATGAGACAAGTATTATGAATGCTTCACTGAGTGTAGATAAGTAAGTGATCTTATATTATACTTCATACACTTCAGCTTACACTATCTTGTGTTGAATGAAGAGCTTTCAATATCTTTCTATTTATAGATTTTTATTCATAATCTTACATCTGAGTTGAGAGTGAAATGAAAATGCTTAATCTCACAGTCAGACACAGTGAAGAAAGTATACAATATTCTCATTATACAGAAACAAGTGAGTCAATTGTGACAGAAAATACTGTAATTAAGTATATCTCAGTAGAGAATGAGTAATCAGACTTCTACAATACAAGTCACACACTCAGATACAATGAATCTAGATCTGAATATTATCACTAAAGCACTGAATTCTCTGAAAAAGAGATTCTCTGAGTGAAAATCTTGATATTATGAGTATTGAGCTTACTTCAACTGCAGATGTCAAAATCATGATATAAAAGATTGCACTCAGTGTGTGCAGTTAAGAGAAGTAAGAGAGTTAAAAAACTAGCAGAATCAGTGAGCTCAGAGACACTTGCTGATATTCTATGAAAAGTCTTCAAAGTGAAAGAGATGCCTGTGTTAGATGACTCTCTGAATTCTGTGAATGTAAAGAAGAAGCAGACTTCTGACTGAGATGCAGGCGAGGATGAAGTGAACACTCATCTCAATGTCTTGAGACCTGAAATGTTAATGTATAGAGAATACTTGAGTAAGAATTGAGAGATAGCTACAAAAGTATTAACAGACACAGAAGCTTCTACACAATATATTAATGATTATATAATCTGAAGATTGAAAGAGATCTGCTGAGTGAAGAATCTCTGATATATAAGATTATCTGATAATTAATATTTAATATCATCTGTAAGAGTAAGAGTTTCCTTGTACTTCAGAGAATGATCTTGCTATATTTAAGTGTGAGAGCTGCAGAATGTGAAATACAACCTTATTCTCAGACTCAATTGATTTCAAAGGTTCAATCTGCAGATTCAATGACATACATACTATATACAGTTGACTGATAGAAAGAAAATGATTCATATGATTCTATCAACTGATATGAGAAGAACATTTCACACCTCTGATATAGAAGGATTAAATCTGCTTATATATTAACAAGTAAAGAGAATGATTTGTAAGACCTCATCTGAAAGCATTCTGTATATCATACAGGACCTGGAAGTGAAGGAAACCAAGATAAAAGATATGCAGCAGAATAAGTGTATGAAGAAGCTTTTGAAGAAGTATGAGAAGGTCTTCTGAACAGATCTTTCACTGAAATTATCATCAGAACAAGGATTTGTATATGAGATTGACATGAGGAATGCAAAACCAGTCAATCAGAATGCATACTCTCTGTCACAAACATATCTTGAAGAACAGAAGCATCAGATCACAGATCTTCTAGAATATGATCTCATACAACTCTCATTAAGCATGTGAGGCTTTTCAGTTCTATTCATGAAAAAGGCGGGTGAGAAGTGATGAATGTGTATCAATTATTGAGCACTTAACAAGCTTATGATCAAGAATGAATATTCACTGTCACAGATTCAACAACAGTTGAATACAGTCAGAAACATCTGATATCTATTGAAGATTAATCTTCTCTCAGAATACTGGCAGATCTGTGTAGATGAACTGTCAGTTCCATGAACCATGTTTAATATGCAATAAGAGAAGTTTGAATTCCTGACAATGTCATTCAGTCTGACAAATGCACCTGTCATCTTTCAAACAATGATGAATATAATTCTTTATAAACAGAATGAAACCTCATACCTCATATATCTCAATGACATTCTAGTCTTTTCAAACTCATATAATGAATATCTGAAGCATCTCAATGAAGTGCTTACAACTCTGACAGAGTATAAGCTCTATGTCAAATCAATCAAGTGTGTGTTTAGAACAGAAGAGTTGAAGTTTATAGAACATGTAGTGAGTGATAACTGTATACACCTCATCTCAGAGAAATTGAATGTCATAGTAAATTGACCACAGCTGAGAAACATACATCATATACAATAGTTTCTTGAGTTAGTCTCATACTACCGCAGGTTCATCAAGGATTTCACATGAATATCTGCATCACTCTCAAATCTCTTAAGAGAAACAGATGCAAATCTGTAAAAGAAGAAGTTTCATTCAATTATCTGAAATGCTGTGTGTGAAGAGGCTTTTCTCACACTGAGAGAATATGTAACAACATTCTCAGTGCTTATTCAATCAGATTGTGATAAACCTTTCTACATTGAGACAGATGCATTCAAATGAGCTATCAGAGGCACTCTTCTACAGATGAGTAAGAATGACAAGCTGCATCTGATGACATATAATGGTAGGAAACTATCAGGCACTGAGCTCAATTACTCAGTGCATGAAAAGGAATTGCTAGCAATCAAACACACACTGATGTTGTGAGATAGATATATCAACAATGAGTATACAACAATGATGATCACAGATTATGAAAGTCTTGTCTATCTATTATTATTATTATTATTATTCTTCAATTATAGATGTATGCAGTCAGAGACTATGACATCTACCTGAGAACTTTAGTTCTCAGGGTTTTTCCTATGTCTGTAAAGTTAACTATTGTACATTCATCAATTTCAGATATACAAAATCAGAAAGTTCCAGCTCAGAATACAAAAACTGTTTACAAATTGCAGTGTTTTAACATCTTTTGATACTTTGAAACCATTTGACAATATCATGACAAAAGAAAAGAGAGAAAGAACACAGTCTCAAAGATAGACATATTAAATAGATAGATAGAAAGAAATTGAAAGGAAAAGATACAGAAAAAGATAAAGTAAAGAGAGACTATAACAAAACAAATTATTAAAAGAGAGTGTATAGCTGTTTTAACAGACTATATCTGATTGATTTCCTCCTCTTCATATTCAGATAATTCTGAATTTAGCCATTTTCTTGTAGCTGCTTGAGCTTCTGATAGAAAGTCTATTAAGTATTTAATTCCTGTCTCAGTTGAGAATAAGAATCTCATATTTAATTGATTTAGATCATACTTCTCTTTCAATCTGGCTCTGAGATTATTGTATAATGCACAGTGCATTACAATATGCTCAGAATTCTCATTTGTGTTGCAGAATGAGCATTCTATTGAGTCAAATCTATCATCAAATCTTTGTATATAAGATTTGAAATAGTCATGTTCTAGTTTTCACTGTATTATAGATGAGAATATTTTCTTTTTACATTTAATTGAACAAGATTTTCACTTGGGTTTTGTTTCAAATCTTGAATAATGTATACTCTTCTTTTGTTTCTGCCAGCTCTCATTTCACTTGTTTAAACAAGATTCTTTTATTTTTCTCTTTATAAAAGATCAGGACATAATTTTTTGAATAGATCTGCTTAATTCTGCACTCTTTTTTGCAGCTGAATCAGCCAATTCATTGCCATGAATATTCATATAAGCAGGAACTCAGTGCAGATGAATTATCAGCTTTGATATTCTTCTCTTTTAAATTTTCAAAACAGAGTTTAAGATCAGTTCAAGATTCATTTGATCATTATGAATCTGACTATTTCTAAGTCTTTTTAAAGCAGCTTGACTATCAGAGAATATTCATGTCTCTTTCAAACTATTTTCTCTTTTATGAGATTCTATTTCAATGAGTTTGAAAGCTTTCACTATTGCAAATAGTTCAGCATCAAAGACTTCAAATTCAGAGCCTAGATTTCAGAAATCTGAGATAAAATTGATATTATCTTCAGTATAAGCCATGCCTGTGCCTAATCTATTCAAGTTCTCATTTTTTGAGTCATCTGAATAAATCAGGATAGAGTCTTTTATATTGATTGTAGAAATTCTCTTCAAATGCTGTTCATATTCTTTCTCTTTTGATAGTTCACTTATTTGTAAGTCTATAAGAGATTCAAGCTTTTCTCTTCAGAGAGATAACTTCTCATGATCAATATTTTCAACATTTAAAGAAGAAAATTGATTTTTAATCAGAGAGCATATTCTGTACAGTTGAGAAGACATTTTCTTTGAAGAATTATTTTCATTTCAATCAAGAAATCTATTCCAATTCAGTTCATTTCCAGAGTTAATTGATGAAAATGAAGAAGAGACTCTTTCTCTGATTATATGACTTAAGCTCATCTTTACAACTCTCAGAGCATAGTTCATACAGGCCTTTTCAAATCTAATAGCAGAAGAAGGAATTGAAGCTTCAATTATCATTACTTTAATAAGAGATGATTTGAATGCTCTCAGAATTCTTCTCAAGGCTCTGTTTTACAGACTTTGAAAGAGTTCAGTGAAATTCCCTTGATTATTCCATCAAACTTGAACTTCATAATCAGCTACTGATGTAATACAGGCTATATATAACTGTCTCATAGCCTGGAAGAATAGACCTCTCTCTGTATTTGATAGTCTGATTATGTTGTTCAATAGTCTTTCTGCCTTGACAGTTCTTTGTTGAATGTGATATTTAAAATTCAACTTGAAGTTTAACCATACTCCTAATCATTTGATATTTACACTGGGTTTAATCTCTCTATTCAAAAGAGTTAGAGATAGTTCTTTCTCATTGAATCTAGAAAAGAAATGAATTAACTCAGTTTTATTCATATTAAATTGAATTTGATTGATATCTGCTCTAACAAAGATTTTCTTTGCAGCTTCTTTAATTACTTTCAAATTCTCTTTGATAGTTTTTGAGCTGTAGACTAGACCAATATCATCCATATAACTTGAAGATTGCACTATTCTCATATTTCTATTTTTGAATAGATATGCAGTGTATATTGCAAATAAAATGAGTGAGATTGAAGACCTCTGTGATACTTCTATTTTTATCTCAGTCTTGTCTTGTTTCATTTCATCAAAGAAGAGTTGTATAATTCTTTTAGATATAAAACAGTTAACTCATTTTATTAGAGAAAGTGACAGTTTTAATATCTTCAATGTCTGAATTAACTTTGACTTTGAAACATGATTAAATGCTTCTTTTATATCAATAAAAACTGCAGTTGAGACCAGATCCTCATGCTTTGCTATTTGAATATCATGAACAACTGAGAGAACAGTGTCAATTGCAGAACACTGTTTTCTATCTCTCATTTATTCACTGAATAAAAGAGAATCATCTATAGAGCTTATAAAAGATAGTTGAGTAGCTATTATCTTTTCTAAAACCTTTTCTAGACAGTTCAATAGAGATATTACTCTATATGACTTAGAAATTGAAGTTTTTCTATTAGGTTTTGCAAGAATCACTTCAGTGGCTTCTCTCCAGCATTCAGGATGATATCCATTTTTCAAGAGATTGAAAAAGAGCTCAAAATATTCATTCTTTAAGTAGAAATATGTATTTTGAATAATCAAGTGATTAATTGAATCAGGACCTGCAGCAGTTTTAACAGAACTTGAGAAGATAGCTGACTTCAATTCATCTTGTATAAGATCAGGCCATTCTCAGTCATTTTCATCAATGTAGTTGAGAAGTGATATATTCTCTTTCTCTGAATCTGAATCTGAATCTGATGAGTTCTGAAAGAGAATTCTCATGAAAGCTTGACATTTTTCCTCAAAAGAGTTTGCTGTATATGATTCATTCTGAAACTCATATTCTAGAGCTGAAAGTTTTGCTACACTTCTTGTTTTAGTATAGTTAAAAGCTTTAAAAACTTCCTTTCCTTATGCTTCTTCAAGAAATTTATTCCAGCAGTCTGTTTTAGCTCTTTTAATATCTGAAAAATATTCATTTCTGACAGCTTTGAACTCTTCATCAGATATCACATCATTCTTTCAATCTCTTCTAGCAGTAGCTAATTCTTTTCTTTTAGATGAGATATTCTCATTTCATCAAGGTTTTGAATACTCAGAAGATTTTCTTTTTGAAATATTATCTCTAACACTTGTTAGAATAATAGATGTAATAAGCTTCACTCTATTCTTAAGCATTTCATTTGAGATATCTTGACCAGAATTTCAATATAGCTCATTCTGTCTTTCAGATTTTAACAGTTTTATACTTTCTTCAACTGCTTTTCAATCAGCTTTTTCAAAGTTATACTGATTAGAGAGAAGAGGATTTTCACTCATTTGTTTTTCACTCAGTTCAATATCAAATTGAATAATCTCATAATCTGATTCTGATGTCTCATTTGAATTAATAAATCAGTTTACAAGTCTTCTTTTCATTAGATTTTATGACATGAATGTTAGATCTATAATAGACTTCTGTTTCATGCCTTTTCTAAAGAATGTTTGTTGATCAGACTTATTAATCAAATCTATTGAATGCTCAAAGGTTCATTCAATCAGATTATCAGCTCTCACTGCTCTCTTGCATTCTGAATTTCATCAGGGATGATGTGCATTGAAATCTCCTGCAATTATAGAGTTTCTTGATGGAGTTATATTCAGAAATTCTCTATCAATTGTTCAGATATTGTTATTTTTCTTCAATGACTTTTCATTATAGATATTTATGAGCTGTATAGTATCAAACTCATTTTCTTTATCTATAATATCACTCACCAGAATATCAGGGTCAGACATGATATCAAATCTTAGATTAAATTAATATCTTGATCTCTTTCTTTCATAGATCACTACTCTTGACTTTATCTCAGACTTTTGAGATAAAAAGCAGTAGTAGCTTGAATGAGAAATAACATATTTTTGCTCAGCATCAAAATTCGGCTTCTGAAGCAGTATAAAATCAACTTTTTATTCAAATGCAATTTGAAGACAAGAATAAATGCAATTTGAGTTTCTATTCACATTATTTTGAATAAATGTGATTTTTGAAGAGTTTTTAAACTTTTTTTATTGTTTTTTGTATATTCATACTAAAAGAGAGTAGAGTAGAATCTAATCACTATCATCAGATAGTAGATTATAACTGTTCTGAAAAGTAGAAATCTCAACTGCTTGCATTATATCTAGTTTATTATCAGAGTTATTTCTCAATTCTCTAATCTTAACAGAAGTTTGAGAATTCAAATTCTGTTTACATTTCACTGAAGAATTGAAGTTTGAAGACTTAGATAATTGAGAGTTTCTTCTTTTTAAGCTTACAGTTGTGAGTTTACTGACTTGACTCTTCTCTTCAGTTCTAGATTGACTTTGAGCTTTATCTTTTCTCCAGTTCTTTTGAGTTCTAGAAGCAAATATACATTCTTTTGAGCTAGATGCATGTTTTTCTTTGCAATTAGAGCACTTAAGCAGAGTATATTGACAAATTTCACCTCTTTTTGAGCATGTTTCATATTTATGCTCACTAGTTTTGTGATCTCTGGCACAGAATGCACATTTTGAGTCTCTAAAACATGAGATTGCAAAGTGTTCATATCTTTGACAGTTTGAACACTGTGTTTGAGCTTTGAGATTCATTCTTGAGTCTTTGTATTTATGAACTCTCATTTTCAAACCTGCTACTCTTACTTCAGAGATCTTTGACTGTTCAAGTGTTTTTATATATACTAGAACAGAGGCATTTCTCCTGCTTTGTCTGAACTCAATTGAATTTAGTCATACAGGCTTCTTTCTCAGTTGAATGAAGTTGTATTCTTTCAATTCATTTTTGAGAAGTAGCATTCCTTCTTCACAGTCAAAAATTTCAACTGGAATATTATGAAGAATGAATTTGTCTCACTTTTCATCTCTTTCAGATAGAATTGTTATATTTAGCAAAGATTCTACTGCTGACTTTCAGAGATTCTTATTCTGAATAAGGAATTCAGCACTGAATTCAGGCATTGTAGTCAGAATGATGGAGTTTTCAAAGAATAATGACTCAATTGAAGCTATAACTGATTTTTGAACTTCAATATCAGTTATCAACTGAGAAAAGAACTACTGATTAATTTCATTTCTAATTCTGAAAATGAGATTTGAGTTTAGCTTGTTTCTTTGTAGAATGTCCTGATTTGAGACTTTGAGAATAAGTCTTCTATTTCTGAAGTTTTGAAAGTTTTTCTCTTTTTGCATTTTCTTTTTCACTTTTCTATGAATAGAGACATGAGCAGTATTCTTCTCAGTTTTCTCAGGATTTTGAGCAGGTTTTGAGATAGCAGATTTAGAGACAGCAAATTCAGCTGCTTGAGCATATGTTTTCTTCTGATTCAAAGAAGAGAAGAAGTAGAAAGAAAGAAAGAAGAAGAGTAAGATGAAAAGTCAGTGATTGTACTAGGAATTTTTCAAGGTTTTTCATTGAGAGAGAAAGAAGAAGAGTAAGATGAAAAGTCAGTGATTGTACTAGGAATTTTCAAGGTTTTTTGAACTGTGTTTGAGATTTCAAGTTTGAACTTGATCATCTCCTGTAGTTGTCTAGTCTAAGCATGAAGAATTAACAGAACTTCTTCATTCATCTCACTCAGACACTGCTTTTCAAGAATCTTGCTTACTTTTTCAAGTTTCTGTATTTCAAGAACTTGTTATTTCTCTATTTCTTCTTTCTTTCTTCTCTTCAGAATTTCAATCTCAGGAATAGCATTTGAGAAAGCATCTTTTTTCACATCAACTGAGTGTATTTTTGAACTCATTATTTTCACTCAATGAAAAGTTGATCAGACTGTTTCAATTGAGATATTTCTAAGTCTGTTTTCAATTTAAAAGTTGGTCAGACTGTTTCAAAAGAAGAATAAAAGACTTTTGTGTATAAAATACCTGATTTTTTTCACACTAGTTCAGTAACTAGGTTAGATTTTTGAAGAGAATCTAATAAACTAAAATTGATTTTTAAGATAAATCAATAAAATCTTTACAATCTCTTTCTTGAGATACAGTGAGGAAAAGTATGATATCAATTGATAATAAATCAGATAATATGACAGTTTTTGAGAGAAAAACTGACAAAAAATAAATCAATTTTTTGCAGAGAAATTGATTAAAACTATTCAATTTTATTCTAAATCATTCAATTCTTCTCACACAACAAGTGTGCAACTCAAATCAGTTAATAAAGAGTGTAAAAAAGAATTAAGTATTAATGAAAGCTCTTCAGTCACTGAAAAAGTAATTCTTACTTAAAAGAATATGAAATTATGATAGAAAACAACTCTGTTTTTAATTCTTTGTAAGAATATTGTGTAAAACTCAGAGAAAAACATCTTACTTTTTCAAGAGAAGTAAAAAACTATTTCTAAGATCTTTTTTTTTTTACATTAACTGCTGCAGAAGAATGAGATAGAAACTGCTAAGATATACACTACTGTATACTCTCTATCAAGACTTTCTCTCTTCAGAGTCTTGATATTATAGAGAATATAAGTCTGTTTCTATATGATAATATAAATATTGTCAGCAGGATGTAGAGAAACTGATTATTTATATCTCAAAATAGAAGACTTTATCAATGATTATATTAATATAGAGTTAATTCTCAAATTCAATAGAAATCTAGTGTTGCTGTTCTCAATCTCTTGCAGAATCTATTGAATATTGAGATATTAAAACTAGATTTAATATATCTCACTGTGCAGGGATCAAAGGCTCAGTCAGACCTTGGGGTATACTGATTTTATAGTTGTTGATGTGCTGTTGACTCGTTGTCCACTGGTTATGTATTGAATGCTGTTGCTGAGGTATCTTTTTGTATCATTCTGCTGAGGATGAGCCAGATTGAGAGGGGTAGTACAGGGGTGAGACTTGGTGTTGAAGTCTAGATACACTGGCGGCGGACTGTGGAGGTTGCACTTCAGAAGAGTCTGTTGATTATGTGCTTGATATTATTGCTGAGGTATCTTTTTGTATTTTTCTGCCAGGGATGGGCCAGATTGAGAAGGGCGGTACAAGGGTGAGACTTGGTGTTGGTGTTTTGGAACATCAAAGATGAACAGGGTTTTCGCGGAGGTTGCTCCTCGGATATCTCCACAACTACAGGTCGGGGATCTTCCAAAATCGAGAAGATTGGTGCATATGGCTAGGTCACTTCACCTTACAATTTGTATGGCACTCTGGCCCGGGGTTGTGGTGTGGTAGGGGAGAACGGGGGATAATCCCACACAGGAGCTTCGAACAACGTCCGGTTCATGTTTGGCTGGATAACTCCACCACCACACAGGGTATGCGGTCGGCGATGGGGTCAGAATGCTCGTATGATCGAGGGCTTTTCGATGGATCTATCGGCGGGTTCTTATTCGAAAAATCGAGCGAGTTCGTGGTGGAGCGGTTTCTGACAGCTGTAGTGATAGTTGCTTGTCTATCTACAATCAATAACAAAATCTTTCAAACACTTAGCATATTGAATCTCGGAATTCCAAGTGTACAATCTTCATATCAAATACTGAAAGAGATCAGACATCATGATGCCTGATACAATCAGTCACAGATCTGATTTCATGAGTGAGAGTTCTGTGAACCAGGCACAAGAGATGTTTGTGTTAAATGCACTGAGAGAATGCAAGGAATCAGAATGAGTGAATGCCATGATCTCTCACTTGAAGAATGACAAGATGTCAAATGATAAGTATCTCATGAGAGTAGTAGAAGAGATGCTTTTGAACTTCAAGCTAGAGAAATTAAGAAATGAAAACAATGTTGTGCTTTACTGTAATCTAGAATATACAGAAGCTCTCTATCTAGAATCTTCATTTTAACATGACTTGATGACTTGCATGCACAAGGAATTCAGTCACTTAGAAAGCTCTGAACTCATGAGTATACTTGAATCAAGAGCATACTGATCAAGCATGACTGAGAACATTCAGATGTATGCTCATAAATGCCTGAATTATCAGGTTATGAAAGAATCTAAGAAAGAGTTAGAATGCAAAGAAGTATAACATCAGATGAAGTGTATAATACAACTGTTCAAATAATGAGAGATGAATCTCATAGACATATTACTGCAAACATCAAATGAAAATCAATGAATAATCACTGCTATTGATTACACTACTGACTGACCAGTTGTAAAAGCAGTTTCAGAGATAATAGAGAAGATGATGATAAAGTTTCTACATAATAAGATCTATATCAACTATGAAATGCTGTGTGAGATTCTAACTGATAACAGTGCAAACCTTGTGAGAGAAGTGATGAGGCATTTCATAAGTCAGTTATAGATAAGACATTGTAGAACAATGTTATATCATTCACAGATGAATGAGAAGATGAAATGCTTGAATGAAATCTTGAGCAACATGCTGATGAAATATCTAGTGAGCAAGTCTACAAGACTATGAAATGAATATCTTGAACAGGTGCTATTGATCACATAGATTCAACAGTATGCAGTCTTCAAGTATTCATCATTCTACCTGTTATATGAATTGCATCTGCACATTCTGAAGAATGCTTCAGAAAAGATGAGAGAGAGAACAGTTACAGATACAACAGTCACAGATGTGAAATCAAGATTGAAAGAGATCAGTTATACACATGTAAAAGCTAATGAGTTACTTCTGAACTGAGCAATTCAATTGAAAAGAATACAAGACTCACTTGTTAAGAAATTGAGTCTCAAGATGAGAATGTGAGTTCTCATATACAATGAGAGTTCTGAGAAGTTCTAACCTAGATAATTTAAGTTATATAAAATACTCAAATCACATTCTCTGGAAACATATGCATTGAAAGAATCAGAGAAACAGATCTTATATAACTTAATCAATGATTCATGACTTGTGAAAGCAAAGATGCAAGATCTGAGTGAATTATAATTATTCACAGCACTATCATCAGTATTGAAAAAGAAGAGACTTATAATTGAAAAGTCTCATGAAGTAAGAGAAATCATAGACACTTATAAATCAGATGATCTCACTTATTCTGATCTTTTCATAATTATAAGAAAAGAATGAGAAGTAATAAAGAAATCAGATGATCATCACACTTTAATAAGTGATGAGACTGTAGCTGATTATATGATAACATACTGCAGATAGCAGATGCAACATAGTAAAGAGTAATCTCAGAGTGACAGACTTGTATATAAGTCAGATTACAGAAGAAAAAGAAATTCAGAGTTGAATTCAACTGTTTATATCAGTTCAATCACAGAGATCACAGAGAATGAACTATCTAAAACATCTGTAAACATATGAGACCAAGTCATCTCAACTTCTGAGAATACTCAGAGATTGAGTGAGATTAGTTTCAATGAGCTATTCACTGTAGTAGTCTGAGCAGGTGAAGAGAGACAGTATAATATGTGAGACAGAATTATAAAGATGAAAGCTGTCAAATCTAGTCATCAAACACTGTATTATATAGAGATTATATAAGAGTAGTAGCTAGCAGATAAAGAAAAAGTGTAAGAAAAGAAATAATGAATTGATTACTAATCATAAGAGTCAGCTGCAAAAAGACAAATATTATTATATATATCTTATTCATTTTTATACATCACATGTTTAATCTATTTCCAACATCACATCATCTGAAAAATGTCAAAAACAAAGAAAATCTCAAAACTTGAGATCTGTAAGAGATTTGAGAGCTGTAAGCTGCTCTTATAATAATATCACACACATCTCTGATTTCTCTACTGCTCTGTGTATGACATTAATGTCATTTATCACAAGATTGACTGAAATGCCAATATAGAAATGTGTATGTGTATGTGTAGAGAAATTGAAGAAAAGTGTGAGACCTGCAGAATCAGAAGTCAGAGCAGAGAGAACAGAGATGAAAGAAATAGAAGAAGAAGAAGACATAGAACTGAATAAATAACAGCAGAAGTCACTCAGAGCTGAATACTTATAACTCAGTGTACACACAATCTTTCTCACAGAGAAGAAAGAGAAAGTGACAGAAGAAGCTTAAGAGCAGAAGAGAGTAGTCTTGATAACATTATCATCTTCAATCAGAATAATCTCTGACACTGAAGCAACTAAGAATCATTATTAGTATATGAAAATCATAAAATCAGAGATGAGAACAGTTACTGAATAAACATCTGCTAGTTTTAGAGTTATACATACAATTGCAACACATATGAGCCTTCTCAGAAAGAGAGAGAGAAACATGAGAGAATACAGAAAGCAGAATGCAGTATATAAACAGCTCATTCTCATAATAACATCTCAGATAAGGTATACAAGCCTTATACTCACAGATGTAAAAGAGTACAATATCTGTATTTCTGTTTCTGAAAACATGAATATCTTTTGTCTGCATCATGAAGTCAGATGACAGATATCAGAGAATAGACTAATACAAATCAATCATTCTGAAGAAATTTATCAGAGTGAATATCTCTGTAATATTGAACTTTACAGTTGTAAAAAGTTTCTTGATATCTGTGAATATCATGACTTTGTACACAGTAAAACTCATAACAATTTTCTCTAAGAATAGAAAAATCAGTGTCAGAAAGAAAAGATGAAAAAGAAAAAGACTTATAATCTTAACACTGTTAAAAAGAGAAGTGATTCTCTGATATAAATAAATAATTATCTCATCATGAATATTTAAAATGAATATAATAATCAGTGTCTGTGACTGAGCTTCAGATAGTTATGTTATACACAGTTTTTATATAATAAATTATTCTAGAAGTCAGTAAGAAGAGTGAGAGTATACATACTGAGAAATGTGATTCACTGAGTCTATACAACATCTTCTTGAAACAGAGAGAGCTAGTAAGAAAGACAGAGATGATAAAATCAGAAGTAGTGAGAGTAGAGGTCATAAGAACAGAGATAGCAGAAGCAGGAGAATCAGACACAGAGACAAGTGTAGAAGATTGAAAGAGAGTAGTAGAGAAAGAAGTAACAGAAGAAACAGAGAGAGACACTGAAGACTCAGTCATATATAATACAGATAATTTCTTTATTATCACATTCTTCAAGTTCTCAATTAATGATTCAACACTGAGTTCATTATCATCAGCAGACACAGATCTGTCAACACATAATAATTCTATATAAATAAAAACAAACATATCAGCATCTGCATTTACATAAAATCATGTTAGAAAATATGATCAGAAACTCACTGAGAAGAAGAAATAATTAAGAGTGTATAAGAAGATGAAGAAAATGTGTTATTATTCATAATAATACATCATTCTAATAATTATTAGAAGATAAACAAGTTCTGATTATATATGTTTCACAATGTGTTACACTCACTGCTAACAAACTACTCAGTATAGACACTACAATAATGCTTATTATAAAAACAGAGAGTTATTGTCAGGAACATGTATAATATAATAGATAAACAGATAGAAAGAGTTGAATAGAAGAAGATATAGAAATCTTGAATAATGATGATATTTAATAATGATGAAATGAAGAAGATGATTAAAGAATGAGAAAAGTTAGTAAATAAGTGATGTAATATAGTGAAAGTTTCTTTGTAAGAGTGTATGCAGAATGCTAGCTGAATCAGAGATAGATTACACAATTGCAAAATGCTAGTGATAAGCTAATTCACATGAAGTTAGAGTGTATGACATGATTATATGAGCATGACTGAATCTGATAAGAGAGGATATGATTCAGAAGAACATACAACTGTCAGATAATAATGCAGCTGCTTTCAAACTACTAGTATACATGTATGAGTGTAAAGAGGTCATAGCAGCTGCTAATTAAATTAGCATATGATATTACAATATATAAGAAGCCAGTGTACGCCTGTAATCATACACTGGCTGAAGAAACCTTTGAATCACATAATTTAAAATCACTTAATTATTTATCATCACTTCTATAATTAATTTAAAATTAATTTAAAATCAATTTAATACTGAAATTATTCTTGAATTTAATAATAAAGTAAGTATTTATATAATTTACACTGAATTAATTATCAACTGATTTTTAATCAATTATTAATTACTTAAATATATAGATTGAATTTATTTTATTACTATAATTAATTAATAATTAATTCAAAATCAATTTAAAATTAATTTAATACTGAAATTATTCTTGAATTTAATAATAAAGTAAGTATTTATATAATTTATACTGAATTGATTATCAACTGATTTTCAATCAATTATTAATTACTTAAATATATAGATTGAATCTATTTTTATTACTATAATTAATTCAGAATCAATTTAGAATCAATTCAAAATTAATTTAAAATTAATTATGAAATATTTTTATCTTGATATATTTTAAAATTCTGTAAAATATCTCTTTATATTCTATATGAATTTATCTGTTCATTTAATTAATTATGAATCAGCTATACATGCTTTGATTGATTGATGAGCTGAATGAATGAGTGAATTGAAAGATTGAAAGTCAATTATCAACTGATTATTACTGTATTGTGTGAGGTCAGGGTCATGATTATGTAACAAGGTCAAGTGGTGCACTTAGCGAGGTCAAGTTTTCTGTATACACTTCATACACTGTGGTGCACTCACTAGAGAGAGTGAGTAAGCATGGCACAGTTACTAGGTAGTACTTAATTTTCTCTATAATATCAGTTTTAATGTATATAGACCTCTGGTTGTTGAGATAATTAATAATTAATATTCTCTCGCTACTTGAATAAATCATAGATTTAGATTTTACATTTGTGAAGTGACTGTACATATATAGCAGAAACAGATTGTAAACTGTCGGACGGTCAGTGAGACATCTCTCAGAACAGTTACGGAGTAGTTATTTTAGGGCAATTGTGAATTAGTAGTGTAGAAACAACTGCAATAAATCAATGACACTGACCGGAAAATAGATCGTGAAGACAAAGGTTAACTAGCGATGCAAAAGGGAAAAGAAAATAAATAAATAAAAGTAGACAGACGCCTTGCGACGGATGTTTTCTGACGCCGTTTCGCGAAATCTCAAGCGGTGGCTTGGGTTGGGCTGCTATTTTTATCGCAATGTTGGTCGCGAAAAATTGTGAGTTAACTACGCTGTAATAATAATAACTAGCCAACTTCTTTATTCTTTGCAACGGGTTAGAACGGGACCTTGGGAGTCGCCAGTCAACGATGCGAGGTCTTGTCGAATCTAGATTGGCGTTGGATTTGGTTCTGCGTGTTTCAGAATAAGGGGCCATGAAGAAAAGGAACTGGATACGCGAGGAACACAAGAAGAAGAAGAAGAAGAAGAAGAAGAAGAAGAAGAAGAAGAATAATAATAACTAGCAAATAATACATATAGAGTAAGCACGAAGAAGTAAGGGGAAGAAACAATAGAGGGGAAAAAATTGAAGAAGAGAACGATACTATGCGTAGGGCAGAGAAAAAGGACCGACCACCTGGTGGATCGCACACTACGCTGCGCACTCCCGCCTGGCAGCCGATGGCCCGCCAGCGACGCTGATCCTCCGCATAAGGTATTTCTGAAGGCTGGCAAGCCAAAACTGTAGGCTACTGGGCAAAAGAGCTCGATCACCACCAGCGCACTGCTGGTAGAAGGGCCGATCAACCGCGGGACCCCCAACACCCCCCCTCGGACCAGCTACCACAGAGTACAGTACTTCCTCTCAGTGGCTCCCTTCAGTGGCTCCCCACAATGGCTCCTCTTAGTGGACTCACTCAGTCCTACGGCTTAAAGGGACTTCTAGGGCACACTCCTGGGATGTCTCTTGGCACTGTTAAAATGTCCAGGGTATTTGTTAGGAATTTTTAAGTCCATTCTGAGATTGAATCCATGCATGTTGATCACAGCGGGGCTCACGCTTAACAGTCTCATAACCTGTAGGCTACTGGGACAAAAGAGCTCAATCACCACCAGCGCACTGCTGGTAGAAGGGCCGATCAACCGCGGGACCCCCAACAGTTAACTATTGTGTGAGGAATTACATGTACTGTACATACCTTAACTACCTCGGTTGGTTTGGTGGGATGTGTCCTTTAGATGGAGGCTAAAAAAGTTGAACACTGTGTCCATAAAAGTGGGTCAAAAGTTGGCACCACATTCAAGTAAATAATAATAATAATACTGACTGACTGGATATAAAAAAGCAAAGCATTAACTACGTAAAAGTAAATATAAATAAACAAGGTTGTTACTTTTGTAATAGAGTTGTCGCGAACCTTGGAACCCCATTATTGTTTTTGAGCTTTTAAGTCAAAACATTTTTGTCCTCCGTATGGAACTCCGTAGTGACTCCGTAACTACTTGTAGGCTGTTCCTGGCGAACAACAAATTTTCAGGGCCTTCAACAGCCCAGACTACGGATCGATCCGTATAAACGCAGTTCAATTGCTCTCGTCATAAAAACACCGTCGTCACTTTGTTCCATCATCCATCGCAACAAAACCACCACCACCACTACTACTACTACTACTACTACTACTACTACTACTACACCACCGCCTCCGCCTCAACCAACATCCACCCATCTACTCTGTGTCTCTATCTCTATCTCTATCACTAGCACTAACTAACCTCATATCATCATCGCCATTAGTACAGTACATACATACGCTGTAGTCACGGCACCGAGTTGCACACCTTAGTATCACAGCTAGTAGTCTCTCTAGTTCTACTTCTTGTTGTTCTTCTCCCTTCTCTTCCCCCTCTCCCCTCAACATCTGACCAAGCAACGTAGCCCAACCCAGCCAGGTACAACTGTATGGATTACAGAGCACTGCTGTGTTTGTCCACAGATAAATATCTTGTTCTAGCTCTCAGGCACAAACCCATCCCACTCCTCTGCTAGGTTGCTTGATCCTGTTGCAGATTTTGAGGAGTTGTTGGGCTGTTGGCCGAATGAAAAGGCTCGCTCGATCTCCGCCGCCTTCTGTGCTCCGGCCTTAGCTGCATAACATGATAAAATGGTTGGAGGCTCCGACATGAACTCCAGCTAGACTAGATATTTAGCCCATTTTCTACCTTCCACAACCCAACCGCGAGTCCGTGACCGCCAATCTGGCTTGTCCTCTCTCTCCACACCCCTCGCCCCGTCACCTCCATCATCATCATCATCATCATTATCATCATCATCATCCTCCTTCCATCAATCAAACGTTGGGCATTTCTCCCTCATTCCACTGTCGTCGCCTCATCCCCTCACCCACCCCCAACCCCCCATCGTCTCGTCTTCCGTCGTTGATAATTAACCGTCCGTTCATCCAACCTTGACCACGTCGCTCGCAGGAACTCTTCGTTCCCGTTTCCTCTGACATTGATTGTTGCTCTCTTTGTCTGCCTGTGTGTCTGTCTGTCTCACTCACTCTCAGCTTACTTCTCTGGTTACCCTCTGAGAGAAACCTTTTGCGCTCTGTCATTTTATATGCACTTATCTCCCTGCCGGCAACTTGTTCCGCGTCCGGCTTCTCTTCTAACGCACCTTGTCAGCGTGGTAAAGGTGAGCAAACCAAGACGTTGATTTGCGCTGCTTCTGAACCTTGTCGTTTCGTCCTCAGCGCTTGTCCTCTTCCTTATTATCCTATCTTTTTCTTTTTCTTTTTCTTTTTCTTTTTTTTTTTTTTTTTTTAATCTAGCTATAGTCATGGTTCTTATTACTTACTCTTCCTCTCTCTCCCACCCCAAATAAGTCTCTCGTTTACTAGGGCCTTTCCCATCGAAGATTACTCTCTCATCAAACAGTGTCTGACACCCCCGATCCTAAGACCTCATTAAACCCCAGGACGAACGGGGACCTGGAACTCCGACTAGCAAGCTCCTATCGTTGGGGGGTGATTGGTGTTTGGTGGAGGAATCGGGACACCTCAACATGCCTCGTTCTCCGCTTCAGCCAACGAGATGACTTGACACCTGAAATCCCTGGTCACCCAATCTGCCACGTCGTGTGGATGCTGGACAGCCTGTCTCTCCCTCTTCCTCATCCGAATGCTGTTTTACCCTAGTTTTCTGGCTATCCCGACCCGCTTTTAGTCCGTCGTGTGTTTTCTCTCGTTCCGCCCCGCTCACGCCTCTCAGCTCGACAGAGGCCTACCCTACCGGAGAGTTCATCGCCTTGCAGTCCTCACACTTTTTTTTTTTTTTTTTTTTTTTTTTTTTTTTTTTTTCCGCTTTGTTAAAACAGTAATTTTAAAATTACGTTTTTATTCTTGGTAATGCTCCTAGTCGGGCTACGTGCAAGATGCCTACTAATGAGGTGGAACACAATTATGATTCGTTGAATCACCATCTTCATTCCTTTCACCAGTCGGGCCCGAATTCGCAATTCCCTTCAGTAAACCATCTCGAGGCGGGCTCCTCCGATCGGGAGTTTGACAATAATAACGAATCCTCCCACTCTTCGTCACCCTTGTCTTCCCGTCTCCCGCTACTTCCCGCAACTACATACAAAGCCCCAGGTCCTCCTACATCTCCTCGACAGCTGTCACTCACCACAAACTTTACAGATCTAAATTTCAGGCGGCATCACCCCACGAGTGATGAGGCTTCACCCGACCCCCGCGAATTCTACCTACAATACAATGACCCTTTCGGTGGTGATGGCCATACTGACTTCGGTGGAAATATGACTTCTGCCTCATATGCAAGGAAAACGAACATCTCCGCTAGCGATTATCACAACTACTCCCCAACTTCCCACCGCCCTCCTTTCTCATCCCGTTCCCGCCCATACCGCGCGTCCTCTTCTAATCTTCCGCAAGCCGCCCTTTTTAGTGCCTCACGACCAAGCTCAATCAACCCTTCCGTGCAGAGAAACCCACAGCAGAGACAATCATCGTTAAAGGAGCTGGTGGATAAGTTCAACCAAAATTTCGACCAGGTTCCCCCGAGACCACCACACTCTCTTGCGTCTTCGAGGGACGGAAGTCCTGGTCGTCGTGGCAGTACACATTCTCGCGCCAGTAGTACCCAACAACAGTTCCAAAGGGGGACCCGTGATCAGGGGGATTTTCGATCACCTCCTCGATCTGAACGTCCGGGTCGCCACAGCCAGTCTTCAATAAACGTGAACAACAGCACGTCGAATTCGTTCGGACCACCTCTAGCTAGGCGACCTTTATTTGGTGAAATCATCCCTAGTCACCCTCGACCTGTTGTTCATGACCGCGATATTGCGTCGCCTCGCTGGCGCAGAGGGTCGGATGGTAGCATGCACATGCCCAATCCGATGTTTGTCGACTTACCTGTAGCACCCGATAGTGCATTCTCTCCAACATCACCTACTGCCTGGTATCTAGGGTACTCTTCATCTTTTGATACTTTGAATACTACTGCAAAACCCCCGGTTACTCATCGAAGATCTCGAAGCGATCTGGTTACAAAACCTTCCACCACCACCACCTCCTCCTCCTCCACTGCTGCCTCCGATATATCAGACCCAAGCATGGGTATTTCAATTAACCAAGGCGGCCTACAGCCGGCTGTCGCCATCAAAATGCGCCCCAAATCAAACTCACAGTCACGGATCCCAGTCTCAACCCGCCGCCTCAGCCAAGCTTCCGACTCCGGCGGTTCTACGCCTTCTACACGAACTAATTCAGCCATGGATCGACATAACGTCCAAATAACTCTTCCCCCGAAGGGCTTGAGTGCGCTTCCGAAACGCTCCCCTAGAAATTCTCCCAGTTCCAAAGCCCCACCTACCACCTTAGAAGTAACATCAGCCGCACGACATAATCGTGGCCAGACCTCTCACCTCACCCCTGACAAAAGCCCCAGACTTAACGCTTATATATCCGCTCCGCCCCCGAAGAAATCTCCCCCACTTCGCAGTTCAAGACCACGCCAACCAGTGTCGTCGGCCACTACTTCAGCATCACGCGCAAGAGTAGTAGATAGGATTTCCAGTCTACAAAACCAGTCCAATGCGTCCACTAGGGATTCCAAACCTTCGAGGACAAAATCAAGACGACTGCCGGAACTAGGGAATGTTGATTTTGCTGCCCGGCGCCAGAAAATCCAGCAGGCATTTAATAAAACGGTGGAAGAAAATGCGAAAAGGGAAGAACGTGCAATTCTCCGTCGTCAGTCGGCTCGAGAGAAAGCCTCGAGTGATGTAGGCAAAACCATAACGCCGACAACCACCGCGCCCATAGAAGAATCACGAAAGGAGCCACAGCCCACCGAAATAAGCGACCAATTGCCGATAACAATTGAAAGTCGACCAGGCACTCCTAGCATTGGGGATGAGCAAGATATATTCGTTACACCCGACGAAGGACGATCCCCAAAACTCGTCAACGCGATCGCGGAACATCTCGAAGCGGGCCGCCGTGTAACATTCGATGCGAATAACAACATCTGCTCCGCTACGGACCTTGTCGAGAAATCAATCAGCCAACTAGATATTCCCCGATGCCAAACGCCGTGTTCTGATATTGCTCCACCCTCTGCAGTGACAGTGGGTACCGACATTACCACGTTTGATCAGGAGCCACAAACAGATTTCCCCCAACCATCCTCTCAGCAACACCGAACCGTCCTAAGCCAAATCATGCAGATGCGAGAATCCAGTCCAAGCAGCTCCGCTTCGTCTGATTCTTACTCTGGAAGAGACGATAAGGAGTCAATCAAAATTATGCTTCGGCGAAGTCACTACTTTGACGAATCACAGTACAACAGCAGTGATAACCTTGAACCCTGTGACATCCCATGTGATTTCAGGATCGATGTGGACCGTCATCGTTGGAGTATGAGCTCTTGGAGCTCCTCTATTCAGGATCGACAGTCCATAGACGGGCCGCTTGGGCGGATTACGGAAAACTCACCAGAGACAGATGTTCATATATCCATACCTACGGGTGGAAATAACCGAACTCCGCAACCCCCTGAATCGCAAGCACGCGCCGATTCACCCACGACTGGCGAAATTGCAATGCAGCGCGACACTCATGACCTCCCGAGCGAACCCACAGCTCATAATGTACGCTATACTACGCATATGATGCAGCAGTATCCTGATTTAGCCAAGCAGGGCGGTTGGAACTCGAAACGCGTAACCCAACTCTTCCTGCAGGAGCTAGGGTTCGAGGGATCGCATTTGCTCAAGTCCGATTTTGGGGTTGCCGCACGGGTCCAGACGAGCCGTCCTTCTTCTCGGGGTGACGATACCCACAAAAATGATGCCCTGAGTGAGGATCCCATTATAATACCTGAGTCCATAAATGTTCCAAGATCGGAGTATGTTCAACACCGGGCGAGTTTGAACTTTAGAGAAGACTGGGAGAAAGCTTCTGCATCAGTGGTGGATTGGATGCACGTAGCGGCAGCAGAAGAAGGCCCAGCAAACTCACCCAACGCTGTTCGTGAGAAAGTAGAAACCCCACGGCTCGCTACTATAGAGCCAGAATTTTCGGCCGAAAAGGAGGCGGTGGAAGGATTAGGCCTTGCGATTCATGTCCAGTCTCCTCAGGACGACGATCCACCTACCATCCCCCCGCCTCCATTACCTAACCATTCACCTCCGCCCATCCCCATCCGTTCAAGTTCCATTCCTGAACAATTTCTCGAACCGTTGTTACAACCACCTGTACAGTCATCTCCAAGTATATACTCAAATAACCCGCCGTCCACTATCCCGTCTAGTATCCCACGTATCCCATCAATAGAACTTATACCAAGCGTACGAAGTCGCGAAGAGTCATCTCTTCAGCAGGCCGGTTTGGTACCATCTCCACAAACACTAGCGTCGTCGACTACATCACAGGAACAATCGAGCGCGGAACAACCTAGCGTTGAGGCCCCAGCGGTGAAATCTTCTCCTTCCCCCGAACAGCGCCGCCTGAAAAAGCGAAAGCATGTCATCAAGGAGCTAGTCGATACAGAGCACACATTTGGCCAGGATATGACAGTTGTTGTCGATATTTACAAGGGAACTTCCAGCTCCTGCTTGGACTTGTCTCAGGATGACATCAAAACGCTGTTTGGTAACTCCGACCAGGTTGTACAGTTCTCGATGGACTTTCAGGATTCTCTGAAACGCGCCTCAAAGAGCGTTTATGTACTACCACAATCCCAGCGATGGAAGAGCAAGCGTGGCAACAGATCCACGCAGATGAACGGTTCCACGGTAGATAGCCAAACCAATCCATCCTCGGAAGCTTCAGACGATGAAAAGGACCGGCAAACTTCAATTGGCCAGGTTTTCGTTGAGCACATCGAACGGATGGAGAAAGTATATTCTGAATACCTGCGGAATCATGATGCGGCTAATAGGACACTCGAGATGCTCATGCGGAAGAATAATGTTAATATATGGCTGAAGGAGTGCCGGGACTGGGCCGTAGATCTTACATCGGCATGGAACTTGGATTCCTTGCTTGTGAAGCCTGTTCAGCGCATTGTCAAGTACCCTCTGCTGCTAACAGAACTGCTCAGTGCGACTCCCCCAGACCATCCAGACCATGCTGCCTTGACAAATGCGCTGCGCGAAACCACCAGCATATCCGTAAGGATCAATGACATGAAGAAACGGGCCGACGTAGTTGGACAGATCGTCAGTGGTCGGAAGCGCAAGGAATCCGACGTCCGGACAGGGCTTTCGAAGGCATTCGGGCGGCGCACGGAAAAAATCAAGGCACACGTTGGCATCACAGACGTATATGCAGATAAAGAATTTACCATACTAAATTCAAGGTTTGGAGACAATTTCTTCCAGCTCCAATTGATCATGCGGGACGTGGAGCTCTATACCACCGAGGTGCAGACTTCCATAAAGAAGTTTCATGATTATGTTCTTGCGATCGAAGCATATATTAATGTTGCACCTTCGAATTATCCTGAGTTGGAAAGCAAATGGTGTCGGTTCAGGCTTGCTGTGAAAGATGTGTTGACTGTGGCGCTTGTCGATCATGTAAGTTATCGCGTCCCGCATATTTTTGGTTGACTTTGGAGTCGAAGCTAATTTATTTTTCATTTTTATTTTTTTGTCATTAACTAGGTTTCAGCCGTAAGGAAAAGCGTGATTGTCCCCATGGTCACGCTCATCAGCTTACACGATGGTCCTCGACGCGTGATGCAGAAGCGGAACAAACGACTGATGGATTATATACGATATAAAACACTCAAAGACCGTGGCGACAAGGCAGACAAGAAAACCACTGAGCAAGGGGAGCAATTTGTTGCTTTGGACGTAACACTTAAGGAGGAGCTGCCAAAGCTTTTTGCTCTGACGGGGAAGCTGACAGATGCATGCCTGCATAACTTTGTGGAACTTCAAAAGACTTGGCTCAACTTGATACAAAAGCGGTTGGGGTATATTTTCGAGCGGACGACGTTCCATGATCTGGAGCAAATCAAGTCCGATTGGGCTGCAGATTTCTCATTCAGCGATGCTCAGGTATTGTCACTGGGCATCTGCAACGGATCCATTCTTGCAGACATTGCCCAAGTCGCAGGATTCAATTCACCCTCAGCGTCGGCCTCTAATGCGGCGGACGGGTCGTCGTCATCTCGCAGACCCTCAACAGTGAATAGCATGAACATTCAGAATGCCATTACTAACAGAGCTGCTTCCCTCGAGCAGAGTAACTCTCCGAAGTTATCTCATGATTTCGGCATCAGCACCCCTGGCAGCTTCATGCAGTCGTCTCCCGGCGATAACTTTACCCAGCAACACAATGGGTCTCAGGTATTCTCGAGTGGGCGAGTGCGTACCAACTCTGGCTTTTCAGGCCGCGCCTCAGGCGTACCCGATGTGTCGAATGGGCCAGCTGTACCGTCCATGACCGCACTAAAGAACCCCGGTAGCGGGGCCAACTCCGGCCGACCCTCCGACGGGACTCCGTCACTCCCGCGACTCTCTCTCGACACCCCAATGCTACAAGATATTCTCGCTGATCCGCTAATGGCACTGCATAACCGGGGCACCCCGCCCGACCCCGCCCTCCACCCGTCCTCGCCCACCGTAGCACGAACCGGCAGCTTCTTTTCGTCCGCAATGCCCATGAACGAATCGCCGCAGACGGCAACACCCGTGCCGGACGAGGAGAAACAGAAGGATCCAGCCGTCCTATTCCCTGTGGCAAGCTTGTTCGAGTTTAACATCGACCGCGCGCGCCGGGAGGCCGGGTACCCATACCTGACATATGTCGCCGGGGAGATCTTCGATGTTATTGGTGAGAAGGGCGATTTGTGGCTAGCGCGGAACCAGGACGACCCGACCCGTCAGGTTGGATGGATTTGGACTAAACATTTTTCGAAACTTGCTGGATAGCTGGCTAGGAGGGATACTGGCAAGAATAAGGAATGATTTGTTTCTTCTTCTAAGTAAGGATTGTATAGAATTGGTTGGTTCGTTGGTTAACCGCAGGAACACACGAACCTCATACCGAGGCCCTTTTTCCTTTTTCCCCTTTTTCTTTTTCTTTTTCTTTTACATTGCTCTTCTTGGTGTTTTTGGCGTGTGCGATATTATATGGGGTTATAATGATTAATTACGCTCAACGCAGCCTTTTGATACCTATCGGATATATTTTCTCGAATGCTTTCATGTTCGCAATTTTTGTTTATCATATTCATGCTTTTGATTTTCATTTTTTCTTTCTTGATTTTTTTTTTTTTTTTTTTTTTTTTTTTTTTTTTTTTTTTTTTTTTTTTTTTTTTTTTTGAATATCAAGTCTAGCTCATATTCCCCAACCAATTCCCTTGTCCCCTTGTCCTCTAGCCATTTCAGAAACATGCCGAACATTGTTATATTTTTCCCCCTTCTCCTTTTTCTTTTCATCTCGTATTCTTCTTTTGATCTCCTACATGGAGCAGTGCAATGCAAGATTCCCTTAGCACAGTCCTGTCAGATACCCAGCCTTGACGCACCGGGGCGAGCGGTTCCTGATATGTTGATTGGTGGCTGCTCGTGTTGTCTTGTGTCCGTCCACATTTTGAACCCCCCTTTAATCCTACAAATAACGGATCCTGCTTAGTGTGGCCTTGATCCCTTGTTGCTTTTCTCAACTTTTTGACATACAGCGTTATATGCCGTTTCTTTCATTTCCTCTATAGTGACTTCATATAATGGTTTAACATTCTCGCATTGGCGTTAAGTTTTTATTTGGGCTTTCCGACTATGTCTTTTTATTTCTTCATTTTTCGTTGCTGTGTCTTTCCTTCCATTCTAATATTTGTGCCTTTTGATCCTATGCGGCCCCTTATTGCCTTCCCCGAATAAGGAATGCGACGGGATGACGTACGGGTGAATTGAATGCGAATGGGATGCTCCTTGTTAAAAGTACGACGGATGAAGGGCAGCGGATTGATTGTTATGAACAGCGAGATAGCATGTCGTGTACCTAGTCTTGCGGGAACTGGCAAACCCCTGTAACGCCACACTTGAGCCTAAACGTTTCCATCAGCAAAAGAGGCGAAGATAAGACTCCTATCTTTTGTCTAGTAGAGGGGGAGGGAATAGCTTGAAGAAGAGGATATGAAATTACTAGATCAGCCTGTGAAAATCAGAGGAGTCAATGAAGTAAATACATACTCCAATATGCAGAATAACAGCTCCGTGGCTAGTGTGTTTTTTTTCCTGCAGAACCGCCGTCCCTGCTGTCTTGGCATCGCCTCGGCCCGCGAACTCCATCGTGGGATCAAAGAAGCTTGCCCCTAGCCTAGTTCACTGGGAAGGAAGATATATAGACTATAACGGACAGGACACTCGACTCCCCAGTTACTCATCTCCCGCCCCCCGTGGTCTCTGCATGCAACGTCGCTTGATTTATCTCTATACAAAATCTTAATACCTAATATCTTCTTGTTTCATTTCTTACTCGTCCTCAGTCTATTCATTATTCCAACCCCCACCTCTAGATACTTGTAGTGTTCCGCCCCTCTCTCTCCCCCCCTCGCCACCTCTCATCCTCACCATTCCGTCTCACCAGCAGATCAGTCAATCGCCCGGACAAACGCCCTCTGAGCCTCATCGTACGAACTTGAGCATCGAATCCCCCTCACGACAAAACTAACACGCTTGTCTCCCATAACTGCCGCCTTCCGACTTGCTCCTATTCCTCTACAATCCCTCCGCTTCTCCTAAGCGCCTAGTGCTAGAAATCAGAATCGACATCTGGGAATCCCCATCACAATCCATTCCTGCTGCGTCTAGCTCGTGCTGGGAAGAGACACACATAAACTAAATATCTACATCACACGACGGGCACTACTACACTGTACTACTAGCTACCTAACCTTGCACTACACCGGCAGCCTACAACGATAACAATGGGCGAAGGCGGCTTCAACCGCTTCAAGGATCGGATGAGAGGCCGATTTGGCGATTCGGTACGTTGCTCTGTTTGATATTATATTTGCTTTTTTTTTGCCTTGTGGAATATACGCCACGCCTTGTATGCTGTAGCTAGCTAGCCAGGCAAAGCCCTGTGCCGCTGAGCCGGCTTTGGTTATCCGGTACATCCTGATTTCAACATTGCACTAGCATTCATCCACGCGGATTCCCGGTTCTTTTGTTTGAAAGCTGTCTTTTTTTTGCGCAGTGTATTTATTGCGCTACTCTTCATTGTCATTTTCACTCTCATCATCGCTTCCTGGGTTGGTGTTGGTGCTTGGTGTTGGTGCTTCGGACTTCCATCTTCCCTCATCCCCTTTGACCCGGGCGTTGTCTCATCTCTCTCTCTCTCTCTCTCTCTCTCTCTCTCTCCATCTCTCCATCTCTATGCGTCCGTTTGTGCCAGTTAGCCAAGCTTGACAGCTTGTTCTTTCTGCGCTTGGCTTCTACTCTCTACTAAGCCAGTTCAAGGCCTATCGAGACAGAGGAGAGGGGCCCTTGGATATATTGTCATGTTTTATTTGAACGATGTCGCGCTGCTCAACAAGTTCTGGGATCGCATTTCAACTATGAGTTATAGTACTGACTTCCTGCAGTCGAGTCCGGACGATGCATATCTTAGCTGTGCGTAACCATAACCCTTCCCCTCCCCCCCCCCCAACAGGGGTATATCCTCCTCTCTCCAGATCGCTTCCCCTCATGTGGTTCGTTTGGGTTTTGCTGGATGCAATTAACTCAGAGCTAACTTTTGGTGGTTGATTCGGGAATCTGGTCTAGATCATGATGTTCGCTGTTCGTATCTTTCCCTCCGGCTTCTAAGCTGCTTCCTCCCCCTTCCACGCTTCTTCATATTGCTCGGGACACTTGGTGGCTAATAATGGCGATATGCTGCAGTAACAAATGAAGATATATATACCCTCAAGACGGATTGGTTGACAGATAATGTACGTACTACAACTAGCTGGGATTATTTTTGCTATATCTCTCTCCCTATTCTTCTTATTTGGCTTTCGTACTGATGGTGGTGTTAATGTGCTATAGGTTATTGCATTCTGGGAAGAGTATGGTTATCTATTCCATCATACAACAAGATGATGTTGGTTTTGCATGCAGCCGTTCACAACCTTGTCTAGGTACCTGGAACGCGAATTCCTCGTCAACTACCAATCTGCCAATATTGTCCTTCTCCGACCAAGCATGTCCTTTATGCTACTTCAAACTCCAGACCCCCGCACGCTCCGCGATGTACTACCCGACTTCACCAAAACCAGTCACATCTTCCTCCCCATCAACGACTGCCGCAACGTCAACGAGGCCGAAGGCGGCACCCACTGGTCTCTTCTGCTCGTATCCGTCGTGGATGGCGTCGCCTTCCATTATGATTCACTCCCGCCTGGAAATTGCGACGAAGCGCTCCAAGCCACACAGAAGCTATCCCACCTCCTGAACAAACAACTCCGCTTCATCAACCTCGACGACTCACCAGTGCAGGAGAACAGCAGTGACTGCGGCGTCTTCGTGTGCCTACACATGCGCCATCTGCTCCTCAAACGGCTGCTGATGGCCAATTCTTCGGAGAAGATCAGCATGAGTCTCAGGGGCATGAGGGTGAACGCGAACAACGGACGCAAGGAGATTGTTCGCATCATCGAGCGGTTCAGGAAGAAGGGACAACGGCGTAGATCGTACGTATCTACTTTCATATTTGTCTGTAGTTCACTACTGTTGCTGGCCACTGTCCTCGCGCTTCCCGTTCTACCGTTATTGTTCTTCCCAGACTCCGACTTTTCGGCCAGGCTCAGAACCGAGGTCTGGCGGGACGGAGAGTTCTTGGCCCGTTTATCCTCCACCTTTGCCGCCATATCACCACCGACAAACGTGCACCATCAGATCAAAGAATTCATGCTAAGGCTTGTCTGGGGATATCAACGGGCAACCTAATGCCTCTTGATTTCCGAAAAGACATTCTATTGTTTTAACAGGTCCAGTGTAAATGCAAGTTCAAATTCCAACTCCAACGGTACATCCGATAGCCAGCGCGAGAAGAGATCGAGAAGCCCGCCGCGAGTGGAATGATCGTTCCACCAGTCTCCGTTCCGAACATTGCGTTGGATTTTCTTTTTATTTTATCTTATTCATCTTAGTGTCCTCCGTCCCTTCCGTTTTTGGTTATGATGATATGACGGCCTGGGTATGATACCTGATACGCGTGTAATGCCAGTCAAGCCGCCGCATTATCCTTATGTGTCTTTGCTTGCCTTTTTGGATTCCGTGTGGGTGAGAGAATTATCTCGGGGAGGGTTTGTTGAAAAAGAGCAAAGGGGCAAAGGTAGTTGGCTCTAATTTTAATCATTTTTAATAACTCTCTATCTAGGGGGTTTCGTCGGAGTATGCTTGGATGTTTCCTGGGTATCGGTGGCACGGGTGCAGGTCCAATTAATTGGTTTTATTGGGACTAATTTCTTTCCCCATGTTTTTTTTCCTTGGTTCTTTTGCAACTACCTAATTTTTGTTTTGATAGCGCGGGTGGTATTGTATGCCGTCGGCAAGGGGGGAGAAAACCTCAATTTTTTTTCCCCCTCTTGGCTCCGTTTTACGCATAGATATAACAGGAAAATAGCAGGTTCTCTCATTCCAAAATAAAAATAAAATAAAAATAAAAAAACGTCGCGAGATAAGGTTTAATCACAACTTTTTCATGGAGGGGAAAGGAGGAGAAGAAGAAGAAGAAGAAGAAGCAGCAGAAGCACCGTCCGCACCAGTAGTCATGGCCAGGGACACACGGCAGGAGGAGCGCCTTGTTTGGAGAAATCCGCGCATTCCGCAAGGTCAAGGGTCAAGGGGCAAGGGGTCCAGGGTCCAGGGTCCAGGGTCCAGGGTCCAGGGGCAGGATCCATTATTTTTGAAGGGGAGGGGACACGGGCCAAGCAAGGATAAGAGAAGAGTGAGGCATTGAGACACAGCGGCGTCTCTTCATACGCTGGTGGGGTTTCTTCTTTTGGTTCCAGCAGAAGAAGCTGCAGTGTGTTGTTCGGGGACTTCGAGGTAACTACGGAGTATATAGTAATTTGCGGAGCGAAGCGAAGCAAATATATGATGAAAACCCTGGTCATTAAAAGTGGAGAATTTCCTTTTTGGGGTTCTTGGCGCGAATACAGCCCACTGATTGGTGTAGAATTAAGTGAAGTGCAATCCTGTGACATTGTACTATTATATCATCTACTCTGTACAGATTCTTGAATAGATAATACATCTGATCAACCATCTCTCATAGATTCTCAAGAATGAATAATGTGTCAAAAGCCTGTGTTCACTGCTTATAAAATCAGTCTCTTAATCAATTCATTTCTTTACAGTATTCTACTACTTCTACAGCTATCTGTCTTCAATACTACACTCAGAGAACTTAGATATTATAATCTTCTCTTATTATATCTTTTCTATCACTGTGTAAGAATAAGTGCTTGCAGGTAATTATTCAGGTGTTTATAGCTTGATGTGATATGTACTGTTAACTACTAGAAGTATTCATGATAGAAAGATAAAATGTAGAAATTAAATATATAGTAGTATTCAAGCTGAGTTATAAATAGTATTTGTAAACTTCAGTCTATATAGTTATGTATAGTCAAGAGCTGCTAATTCTATTAATTATATAAGAGATAGAAATAGAAATAAAGATAAAGAATTCATGAGAAGTGAAATTTCTTATATATTAATTATCTCTTTATACTGTGTAGAACTGTAAATAAATATATACAGTGAAATCAGATTCTTCTATAGTTATAGATTCTGTAATAAATAAGTCTGAACTCTCTCTATTATTCTAGATATATTAATACTTTATATAATTAACAGCAGTCTCTTAAGTCTGTGTAAGAATAAGTACTTATAGATAATTATTCAGATATTTATAACTTGATATAATATATACTGTTAACTACTAGAAGTATTCATAATAGAAAGATAAAATATAGAAGTTAAATATATAATAGTATTTAAGCTAAGTTATAAATAGTATTTATGAACTTCAGTCTATATAATTATATATAGTCAAAAGCTGCTAACTCTATTAATTATATAAGAGATAGAAAATAGAGATAAAGAATCTGTAAGAAGTGAAATTTCTTACAATCTATAAATAGTCTATTAAAATAGATATATTATCTAAGATTAAGTTTTATTATTATAAGATTTATAGTTCTGATATATCTTTATTAACAGTAGTCTGTAAAAAGAAAACTATTATTCAAAGAGCTTACTGTATTATCAGATATTATAGAGAATATCTCTTATTAATTTTATTCTTAACTTAATTAAGAAAACAGCTGTAGTTATTATCTTTAATAATTAATTTATCTCTCAGTTCTGTAGATCTCTCTTCAGTCTTTTATTAATTATTTATATTATTATTTAACTCATTCTTAAGTTAATCTTATTTCATCTTTAGAGATATACTTTCACTGTAGTTACAGTTCTATCTCTTTTATTAATAAGCTATAAAATCAATCTTGCAGAGTCTTCTGTTTTGAGCTTAGCTCTGCAATGTCTTTGTACACAGAGGCTCGTCACTCGTGTGCATTAAGATATTTTAATAATGTACAACGTACAACGCGACATCAAGCTTGATCAAGAACTTTGTGTGTGTATTTATTACGTATGAAAGCGTAATTGTGAGTATATTTTAGATGGGGGTGGAAGGGGCAAGCGGCTTGCTAAATGTGTACTCGCTAGTGTTAAATAAGTTACGCAAGCTCTTTACATATCATAGTTACAACCGCAAGACATCACCAGACAGACAGTCTTGTTTCTAATACTGTAAGTCTGCCTATTATTATTGGAATGATACAGAAGTAACAGAACAGAGATTAAAAGATTGTTATCATAGTTTTATTTTTTCTTTCTTTTTTTTAAATTATATGAATCTTGAGTGAGTTGAAACTTCAGACAAAATTTTCATCTATATTGAGAAAAGTAATGAATCTAATGATATCTTTGTTGAATTTTTCAAAAAATAAATATATTATGATATTATATAGTTAAGTTAGAAATAATTTCATAATCTCATTTAATATTATTTTCAATATAATAATGAGATCAGAATGAATTGTATTCTTTATCTGAAACTAACTTTTTTATTTGAAAAATGAATCTGAAAATCTTCAATTATTGGAAATAAAGTGGTTCTTGTTATCGTCCGTCCCAGACAAGACATGTCTAGTCACAATAAGGTTAACAGCTGCTAGGCGCAGGCTCTTCCCACTAGGCCAAAAAGACCTTTGTACTACAGCGGAGAGCCTTATAATAATAATAATAAATAGTTGGTGGCTTGCCTGCCCCGCCTACGGTTACATTCACAAGCAGTATGTCCGCCACAATAGTAAGTTAGATTAACTTAAAAAGTTAACCAAGATCATATAATAACTTTCCTCAACTTCTTGTTAGAGCCGTGTCACTGGTGGATATCAGGGTGGAACTGCAGCTATACAACAGGTCATGATATTACTGATTCTTGAGTAGGAGAACTAGCTATGGAAGGAGAGCAGGGGTCCAGGGGATATAAGGTTGCCACGGCCTGTGCGGGTCACGTGGTGACCACGTGACGGTGCCCTAAGCCCTAGCGGCCTTACACTTCTCTTCCACTGGAACCCCTCCATTTTCTGACGTCTACCGTTACCTGATTAGAAGAATCCGGAGGCTGTGCCTTAAACCTTTCAATCTGCTCAGAAATTAGCGCCCTAGCAGCCCGCTAGTTATGTGCTTCACGCCTAGTGATAATCAGGGAGATGTTGAGCCTCTATGAGGCAATCCATGGCCAGAGAGATGTTGACTATTCACTTCGCATGCTCTCGACCCGGCTGGTTCCTCCTTACCGTTCCTATAAAGAGCCCTGCCTACAATAATACCCTATGTACATGTACATGACATGTATGTACAGTACCAACCTCGTGGGTGCTGGGTGCGCGATATCAACGCCACAGGGGGCTCTCTCAGGAGGATAGACTTCATAGAAGTATCATTAGACTCCTCCAGCCTGACAGTTCCCTGTCACAGGCCGCTTAAGCCATACTCCTTTTGTAGGAACCTGGTACGCAAACGCTGGATGTGACGGCTAATTATTAAGAGGGCATCTATCGAATCTATCTACCTGTACGACGACACGATATCTCGCAAGATCCGCCTTTTCTTTTTTCTTTTTTTTTAATTTCTTTCCCCTTCTCGAGAAACTAAATCAACCCGCTCTTTCTTTGATTTCACCCCATTTCCTCTCGTCGCCATATTCTCTTTGTCGGTCTTTTTTTCTTCTTTCTTTCTTTCTTTCTTTCTTTCTTTTGACCCGATAACAAAAATCGCATAAGATCGGAGACTCCTCTCCAGCTCGGAATGCTGATTCTACCATTAGCAATCCTGGTTCTGCTGAACGCAAGGGCTGTCCTGTCGTCATGCGCACACGGTACCTATCTTCATCGTCGAGCTGCTGACGACCACAAGCCGTTTGAGCCGCCGAATTTTGGGTATGGCCCCTATAACGGCCCCACGAACTGGCATACCCTATCAGCGGATTATATACTCTGCGGTATTGGAAGAACACAATCCCCCATTAATGTCGACGATTCCGTTTACCGAGTTTCCGCGGGCTCCCTGAAAATGCATGTTCCCGTCCAGAATGTGACCTTGATGAACTTGGGAACAACCTTGGAGGTCGCACTACAAGGGAAAACAAAAATCAATGGGCTCGAATTTTTGTTAGAGCAGTTTCATTTCCACCACCCCAGTGAGCACACTCTGAAGGGCGAGCCCTTCGTTGCTGAGATACATTTGGTCCACGTCGGCAAACGTATGTCAAACACTCCTTTTTAAGACCCTTAATACCTAGACAGTAAAGTTGCAAGATTAGAGAAGCAGACAAAAAGAAAAAAGAAGATGAGGTTTAGTCTAACTGAAATTGCCACAGATAACCATAAGGAACTCGCAGTTGTCTCCTTGTTGGTACAAGTCTCGACCAAGCACTCCGTTTGCTCCCTAGATAAGGTGATTCATAATGTCCACCAAGTAGCCACTCCCGGAAAGGAAGTCACCATCCCAAGATTAAACCTCGCCGACCTCACCTACCTAGTCAACAAGCATCCGCTCTACACCTATACAGGCAGCCTGACCACGCCGCCCTGCACGGAGGGCGTAAATTTCTACATTGTCCCAAAACCTATCCCAATGCACGTCACCGTCTTCAATACCCTCAAGTCTGTCATGGGCCACAATGCGCGGTTCCTGCAGAACAACAATGCCACGAAACCGAACGTACTTGCTGCCGCATGCCATACATCCTAGCTGAGGAGCGGAGTAATGCCACAGTATAGCCGGCGATGTTGGCAACGTCTTCTGTTCGCTACCCGTGAGATTTTGGTTTTTCTCACGGCGGCTTCCACACGGGAAAGGTAGAGGAGGGGCAAGGCTTTTATGTACACAATCTACTTTGGTTTGATGTTAGTTGCCGTACCTTTGGGTCCTTTTTTTTTTTTTTTTTTTTTTTTTTTTTTTTTTCTTTTTTTTTTTTTTTTTTTTTGTGATGATGATATTAAGGGGATACTGGCTATCTTCTTGGGCGTTCTTGTCTATACATTTATGTACAGTATATATATATACTGTGTATATGCTTTCTCTTTCTCTGGTATGCATGCAGACAAGCAGGTGTAGTACTACGCGATGGCCCCAAAAAAAAAAAAAAAAAAAAGTTCATAGAAAGGTAGTAGATGTGTCTAGATTGTTGCAAGTTGTTAAATATTCATTGAACTTTGAACTTCAGCTCTAGTCTATTTCTAAAAATTAAAAATAAAAGCACAGATGTAAGTTATGCATACACACATCTGTGGCTGGTGTGCCTCACTACAAACTTTATCTCAGCAGGCACAGCAGCATGATACTAAACCACTTTTGTCACTAAGCCTCATCTAGATTCTTCAAATTATTTCAATTTTGACCTTCAATTATATAATTCTCACACATCTTTGATTTGTGAATCATCTTAGATTATAGCTAAAGAGAAGAAGAATAGAAATATATTATAAAAATATTAATTATTCTAGACTTTAAAGTAATATAGAGATGAATAGATAGAATTCATTTATGACTACTTCGTAGAGTAAATCATAAGATCTTGATTAGTTTATCATCTATTTGAGATTAGCTTTAAATAGTAAAAGTGAACTAATCATTGATTCACTGTTAAAAAGGCAATATCCTGGGCAGCGGCTGAGCTTCTGAAACGCGACTCACTAAGGGCCTGTTCGGTGCGTCTGTACTTTTTGAATGCAATAGTGAATCTCATTAAAAATAGCATATTTATCAATTATTTAGTAGCAAGCTGGTGTTGTATCATCTTGATGATCTTTGCTGATAATATTCTTCTGTAGAATAGAGAAAGAAGAAGCTTATAAAATGCATTCTTTTTGAACAGAGTTCAGAGTCTGTTTAAAAAGAATGTGTTTTTATAAGCTTCTTTCTAATTAATATTAGTTAACTGTCTTTACTATGAATACTATTCTATACTATATTGTCTCTAAAAGTGCTATTCTACATCATCACATATCATTGAAGTTAAATATGACTTATTCATAAGATCTTGATAAAAGATGCAAGTACAGCTGCTCAATTCACTGAATATCTAGTCTTTTTCATCTGTACTTTGTAAAAAGCAGCTGTACTATTAGTACAGATGCTCTGTTCACTGAACAGTCATGAGATTGAGGCTGTACTTTTTAAAAAAAGTGGAGATCTGTACAAAAAGAACAAGTACACACAGACGCACTGAACAGGCCCTAACTACCATTAGTGAGTCGCGTTTGGCATGGGTAACTGCCAATGTCAATTTTTCAAACCTTGATTGCCACTGTAAAAATCATAACTAAACTAAGTTAGTGATTTTGTTTCTTACTAATAATTAACAGACAGATCTACAAATAAATAATCTTCTTCTGCTTTGTATGATAGAGCTGTGCAAAATGCCAGATAGACAGTCTTTAAATAATGAATGATGATTCTTTGAATCTGAAAAGGTATCAATGATCTACTGTCTACCTCACCTGCATTGCCTGTGTCAGGAAAAAGAGGTTATACACTACTGAACGCCACCAACATTGTATTACTACAATATATCTCATCATCATCAGCTTACTACAACGCTTGTCTAATACTCACTTATGCTAGCTCTCTTGGCTCGCACATATATTTTACTATAAATAGCTCTATCTTTTGTATGAAATAGATATATTAGATAGTGTATGGATAATATAACAAGCAGATCTTGATACAAATAAGATTCATATGTCTTCAACATATTCATCCGTGACACCCAATCCGACAGCCTGTCACAGCACCTGCACTGTTGAAGCTTAGAATACCGTGTAAAATAAAGGATGGCAGACTGAAATGCAAGATCTTTTTTTTGTGCGGACAATGTTGAATAGGCGTGTACGCTGGAAGGTTGGCCCCGCACCAAGCATATATGCCCACAGACGTCCAACATACTTATTATAGTTACAAGATTACATGAGGTTAAACGTTCAACCACAGTCCTGAACCGTACATGTATGTACCTTTTGTATGAGCTCACCATATAAAAGATACCTAGACAAAAAATTTTAATATCTTCAGCACAACACCAGATATGTGTAAGATATAAGCATGTTTTTGAGTAGAGAATATAGTAGTATTAAAGAATTAACTTGAAAATCACTAGTAGATTCACTACTTAAAATATAGCTATTTCTAATCTGAGCAGAATAATTTTATTTCAAAAACATTTATACAATTATATTCTTTGTATTAGAATATACTTATATATTCACCGGCGCAAAAGATAACTTATATATCTATCATATATGACGTTGTGTTGAAGATATAGTAAATTCTAAAAATTTCATCAACAGATATCTTTTATATGAGAAGTCATACAAAAGATACCTATTTTGGAGAAGTAACATTGTGATGATAATAATGTTGTGATGAGGCGCTCCCAACCACAGGTGTGGTGAGCGAAGGGACGAGTATATAAATATATAAATCATAACATCATGTCGTGTGATTAGGGCAAGGTGCCAAGACAAATCATATCGTTGGCATATGCACGGTATCGAGAGAGGATATCGGTTTGCTTGAGGTCATTAACTTGCGACGCAAATGCATAGTGAGCAGCGATCGCGCCCGTTGCGACCAGCACGGCTAGAACCAAAACACAATATGTTAGCATAGGAGATAAGTCAAGTAACACACTATTTATACATGACACGGTATAGAAACACTGACGTCTTCGAAGCTTCTTCGGGATGGACTTTGTCAGCATCGCCTCATCGTCAACGAGCGGAAGATGATCTATGACGTCTCTGCCCCAGATGGCAATGAAATTGATACTGATCCGCTCGAATCCCATATCCCACACACCGCGGCGCGCGAAATCGTAAACGTCGGTCGCGTTGCGTTCCAGAGACTCTAGGAAGGAGAAATGCTGCTGCGCGGCAAGGGACCATTTGCCTCGGTTCTCTGCCCACGGGCTACAGAGCGCGTGCTGGATGGGCGTGCGGTATATAGCTGTTCTGCTCTCGCTGTGCACAGGCAACCATCGGTGGTTCGCGTACGGCGCATTGCCGACTTCGAGCGGGAACTCGAAACCGTCCGCGCCTTCCCAGTATGGAAGCTGTGAGGCGCGCCATGTTGGTTGTCGCAGCGAGGTAACATTGCTGTTCGCGGTGTTGTTGGTGATATTATGACTACTATTATTGTTGGGCGGCGCCAATTCGGGGAGGTAGGGTCGGATGGCTCCGGTGCGGTAGTGGTGGTAGGGCAACGGGGCGCCGTTGATAACGTTTGCTGAAACGAGGAACGAGTGGTCATGTTCCAGCTTTAGCGACACTAATTTGGGTATCGCATTGTCGTCGATGAAAATAATATCATCGTCAATTTTGATGTAGAGGGTATCGGGATCTGACACGGTGTGATCCCATATTTTGGCATATCCCTTTTCCTGCGGCTTGACAGGGATTATTTTGTACGAGGGAGAAGTAGGCACCAGCTTATCGAGCCAATCTAAATCAGCCTGATTTTCCGTGTTAGGCGCCCAGTAGACCTCATCTAGCCATCCTCCGTTGGCCACCAGATTGCGCTTGAGGTAGCAATCGAGGATTTCCACCCTATCCGGCCGTCCATAGAAGATGACAGCGACAATTTTGAAGTTCGGTTTGGGAGGCTGAGGTGTAAGGGAAGAAGATAGAGGGGTTGGGGGAGAGGCCAAAGAAAGGGAAGGGGCAGTAGTAGTAGTAGTAGTAGTAGTAGTAGTAACGACGAGGTGGTGATGGTTGTCAGTGATATTCTCCGTGGCTAGTGGAGCTGGGGTGCGATCCGCTTGGGAATTTGCGAATGGCGAAGGTGGACGCCGGAAAGTAGGGGGGCTATAGAACAGTGCAAAACAAGCTACAAGGAGGAATAAAGACACAAAAGCAATAATGAATTTGAACGAGCGTCGAGCATACAAAGAGGTGGCAGTCCAACCGGCTGACCCCGACAGGACGAAATCGCCTATAGACGAAGGAAAAACTGTGCGCGTATGGTTGGTTTGGCCAAACATGATGCGGCTTCGGACGAAAGTTCACCTCACTATGTTAGTAACAGCACAGACTTCGAAATTGAGCATCTTATGAGACCAAAATCGCAGAGGAAAAAGAGAATGAATGAAAAAAAGGAGAAGGAGCCGCAACAGGATCCCGATTGGAAAAAGGAGGCTCATTTTTTTTTTTTTTTTTTTTTTTTCTTCTCCTAGACGGGAACAGGCAATGGATGAAAAATACGAGGCGTAGGCCAAACACACAAACAACAGCTGGGCAAGTGAAGTGGGCACGCTACTGGACATCGACTGGTCGAGCTTTACGAGCACGCCGCCATCGATGATATCGAGAAGCCGCTGATGGGGAGAAATAAGGAGTCCCAATCGGTTTAAAGGCGTGCGAACCTGGTCTAGCGCGGTCATTGCGTCCCTGTAGGACCGCCACCCTGTCTCGGTACGGAGTTAGTTGTTGGCGCAATGTCTTGAAACCTGATTCTTTCGGCGTCGTCTAGCCCGGTTGGAATTTCAGTTAAAAAACTAATAAAATGTTAGTCAGCCTGGTGATAGGATATTAGCATGTCATACATTTTCTATGAGAGCTTCGGGGTTTCAGATGTGAATTGTATGTACATGTACAGTAACTACATGTATGTACTTAGTACTCCGTACTTACTTAGTGGTGGTTGTTGTTATCTAACCGTGCCAAGCGCACTCACTCTCTCTAGTGAGTGTGCCACAGCATACAGAAAACCACACTGTACAGAAAATATTTTGAATATAGTAATCTTCAAAAATTAATTAATAATCATCACCACATCTATCTATAATATAAAGATTATCTATATACTCATTAGAAGATGTAGAATTCACTGTAGATTGAGATTCTATAGAATTATCTTATTATAATTAAGTAACTGTAGATTTTATAGATTTGATTTCAATTGATTAAAGATTCTTATTAAATGTCTTTATTATCTCATCTACTCTATAGATCATGATCTTGTGATTGATATTCATAATAGTAAGAACTTTACCTACTTATATCTATCTGTGAGAGAATTTGATAATCTGATATCTATTTACTTGATAATAATCTGTAAGTTCACTCTTATAATATGTATTTAATTCTGTCTGAATCATACTACTCTTGAATATCTTGTTCAACTGTCTTATTAAATTAGATATAAGAGTATTCTTCACATCTTCTAAGATCTTGACTGCTGTATTGATTTAATAATATAATTTTACAATTATCTCTGAGAAGATTAATTGTGAAAAGATAGTTAATAATTGATCTGTAAATAATGAGATAAAGTAATTATATATATCATTATCATCATCATTGTATATATTGAGATCTGAGACATTATCAATGATAAGAGATCTCAATTAATTAAGAATTATATTATAATTAACTGAATACATTTCACAGTTGATAAAGCCAGCTCTCACAGTATTAGATTTGAATACTTACAGTTAAATACTTGTCAGATTAGCAAGGAATTATCTATTATTATACTGCTTATATTCATAGCAGATAGTCTCATTAACTATCTTTATATAATAATATCTATACTGCTGAAAAGATATATCATTAAGAGATTATAGAATATAACTTATATAAGATAAGAATCTGAACAGAATAATTTTATAAAGATTACAGTATTGAATAAATTCTTTTATAAGATGAGAATCATGATTATTCACTAATAGCAGTTAATGACTGCTTATTTAATACTTTTTTATCATCTTATTGAACTGCTTAATTCATTCAAATTCAATCTTATTATTTATAAAGTGAGAGTCAGATACAGTAATAGTATAGTTGTTAAATAAGTTGAAGTATGTATATTAATTCTCTAGATAAATCTTTAATTTTATTATAATTAATAAATTCAATACTGTGTTATCTATACTAATATACTTCATTACTATTATTAACTCACAGAAGTATGATAACTGTATGACAGAATTTATATCTTTAAAGATAGTTATAATTCACTGTTTATATTCTTCTTCTTCTTGAAATTTAATCTTATCAAAGTTGTAGATATCACAGTGAAAAAAATAATATTAATTAAAGACAGCTTTATATCAATTAAATCAGTTAATAATAAAGCTTATATTTTTATAAGACACTTATTTTAAATTCATAAGCTTTTGCTTGACTTATTCATAATCTGATAGATGTTTAATAAATTAATATACTTATATCTTACTTACTGTAAGAGATGCAGTCTCTGAATCTGTATAATACTGTCTTAATATGTAGTTCACAGCAGCTTTGATATACTTAATAATAAACAGATACAAATTAATATTTAACTGATGAATTCATATCTTAATTATCTCTTTCTGACTGTTATTCAATACTTGATTCAGTGAAATTCTTATAGTTCTTGATTTCTTTGTATTGATTCTCTCATATAAGATAGTATATAAGACTTTGAATTCTTATAACAGAGATGTGATTTTTAATTTTAAATTGCTTTTATATATATCAATCACTCTTTATAACTGCTTCTCAGTGTAATTAGAAGACTTAGACATGATTATAATTAATAATAATTATTTGAAGATGAAAAATAAAGATATTCAATATATTTTTCATATAATGTAATTTTCTGTACACTGTGATACACTCACTAGAAAGAGTGAGTATGTATGACACAGTTAGTTGCAAGACTTACAAAACTAATTAATATTTATAGTGTAAGTGAATGAATGTTTCTTCTAACTTAAAATATCTTAATACACACAAGCCTCTGTGTGTAAAGATGTTGCAGAGCTAAGCTTAAAACAGAAGGCTCTGCAAGATTGATTTTACAGCTTATTAATAGAAGAGATAGAACTGTAAAAACAAATAAAGATTTATTTTTTAGTGCAAAAGCATCAGCTAACTAAGAAAGGAAAAAAATAAAAAACACTCTGCTCTGCTCTGTTAACTCATATATTATTCTCAAGAACAGTTGAAGTGATCTGAAGAAGACTTATAATAGTTTTGAATTTAATCTTCAGAGCTGCATTCTTCTTGCACAGAGTCTCATTTTCAATATGAAGAGTTAAAATCTCAATATTATAACTGTGAACTGACTCAACACTTGCTATCTATTTTTTCAAGACTCTAGTCTCTGTATTCTCAGTTATAGAGTGTGTCTTGAATGAGCTCTTCTTCTTGACTTTCTTTCTCCTTTTATTCTTTTACTTCTTTTCTTTTACTTTATCATTCTTCTTACTGATATTGACTATGTATAACTATTAGTTAATTGTATTGAAATTGACATATTTCATGTTGAAAAGTGACTCACTTCTATGATAAGAGCAGTAACCTTCAGTGTTATTATAATAATAACTGATACAAGCTTTATAACACTGATTCAGAGTGCTGATACAGATGATAAAAGAGTCTTCTTTTCTAACACAGTAACTGCAGAGAACTGTAACAACAGCATCATAAAATTATAGAAGAAGAGTTTTATAATTTATATTGATTTTTATATTAATCTAATAACTCTTCTGTAAGACTGACTTCTAAGTACAGAGTAATTTGATAAGAGTCTGTAACTTCTTTGACAGCTTCTCAGACATTCTTTCAGTTAAATGAGTTAACAGTTGAATTGATAATCTAGAACTGGCAGACACAGTAGAGGCAGATGCAGACACAGATACAGATGCAGAACTGAGAATGAGATTAACAGCTGATAGCTCAGCAGGCTGAATAAGATTGTTAAGAACTGTACTGTAAGAGGCCTACGCCGAATAGATCGGTATAATATATAGGTCTTATATAACAAAGAAAAAAATGTTAGAGAAGAAAAGAAAGAAAAAGTGTAGAAATCAGTGATCAGAGTGAATATTTATACATGTATATAATAACATACACAGTGAGGCTTCAGAGTGAAAGAATCTATACACATTCATAGCAGCTGAGAATTGATGATTGAGAATGACTGAGAATTGAAGTGTATGTATTCAAGAGTGAAGTAGAAGAATCTATGAAGTGAAGCAGAATAGTCTATATAATTGATCAGATACAGTCTGTCACATTAATCTCTCTCTTTCAGAAGCAGTTCTCATCAGTCAAGAGCTGCTGTTTCAGATAATGTGAAACTCAGAGTTCAGATCAGTTAATTATAGCTAACTCATTTCATAAGATATTACTAGATGCAGCTGTGAGATCTCTCATTGAGAATATTCTCAATCTCTCACTCAAGCTCATTATCTTCTTCTATAATGTCTGGTAACTGTCAGTCAGAAGTCAGTTGAGAAGAGAACAGATCAGTGATAGCACAGTGAAGCAAGCTTGTATGAAATACATTGTCAATCTCTGATGATGTGTTAAGACAGTAGTTATAACTATCTAGAACTTCTATTACTTTATATCTAATATGATGATAATCTAGTATATGAGATGAATATGTGATTTGTATATTCTTAAGATTCAATCATATCAGATCTTCTATTTTATATTATTCAGTGAGATCTTGATAAACATTAATTTAATTCTCTTAATCTTATTTCACAGTTGTCATAGAGATCTCTGCTCAATCACAGATATCTCAGAGCTTTGTTACTATATTGTTAATAATCTGAATTGAACTGCAGAGATTCAGTGTGAACTGTGTGATCTCTAGAAGATTCAATATCTTCATATAATAACTATGTATAAGAAAGAACAGGCTTATATCTATTGAAACAGCATCTCATTCATTGATAGTGATCTCTGTATGTAGAAGCAGATTATATCAATCATCTTATAAGTGATTATAGAACTTATAAAGATAGTTCTTTATAATCTGAATTATCTGTTCTGATGCATCATCAGTCTTGATATGATAAATAGTTAACAGATAATATGTAATCTTGAGAACTTGACAGATTCTTTTTTAGAGAGTGTTTATGAATTGATGACTCTGATCTAATACTATTAATCTTAGTAACTCATATATCTGATAGAATAAACTCTGTAAGAAGGCTTCAGTGACTTATTCAGTATTCATCTTATTATAAGATTTCAATATTATATCTTTACTTAGTTAGTCAATGATAATTAGAATGTTTCTATAACTCTTGCTCTCAGATAGATTAATAGTGAAGTTAATTATTACATCTTATCAGATTCTATCAGAAATATTAAGTAATTTCAGTAGATCTTTTCTACAGTTCTTTTATAAGATAATAGAAGAACAGTGATTACAGTTTCAGATAAAGTATCTGATGCTATTTAATATCTCAGATTAATAGAACTCTTGAGAGATTATTCTATACAGTTATTCATGATCTGAATAATCAGTTATATACAAATCATATATCTCTTGTATTATCCAGATGTGTAAGGGTTCAGAGTGAGAGACTCAGTATTATTTATGAAATTGTAGAGTGTTATTATCATCAATTGAATATTCTGAGATGTTAATTCTTATATATAATTCTGAGAGAAATCAGAATACTTCTTATTGTACTGCTTCAGTGAGTGCTTGAAGAAGTTTATCAGTTTGAGCTACTGTATGTCATAGCTTATCTAATATAGATTCAGAAGAAGTTAAGATATCAGTAACAGTTCTAATCAGAGAAGTATGTATAGTATCATGAGCTGTTTCATCTTAATTAACTAGTATCTTCAGATTTAAGAGCTGATACTCTCAATTCATTCAGTGAGTATCTGTTACATTGAATGACATATCTTACTCTTATTATAAGAGAGTATCTATTATCAAGTTCTGACTGTCAGAACAGTAGTATATTATAAAATGAAAGTGACTTAAGAACTCAGATCATTGTATCTGTTATTTAATGAGTTTATAGATAGTTATAAAGTATTTGAGATTCTTATAATCTGTGACTATCTTAAATTCAGAGACACTTCAGAGTTCAGAGTCTCATTCTTCTAAACAGTGTATAATTACAAGAAGTTTCTTATCATAGATCTTATAATTGTATTCAGTAAGACTCAGTTTCTTAGATATAAAGACATATGATTATAGAATATCTTTATCATCATATTGTAATATTGCTTCTTCTATCACATAGTCAGAGAAATCAGCTTTAATAACTATCTTATAATCAGAATTGAATATTATCAGTAGAGAGATATTAATGAATATCTTCTTTATCTGTGTAAATACAGCTTCAGTGTCTGCTGATTATTGAAATACTGAGTCTTTCTTAGTGAGTTCTGTAAGTAATCTTATAATATCTGAGAAGTTTTATATAAATCACTGACAGAAGTTAGCAAATCTGATGAAGCTTCATACATCTTTTACAGTGCACAGAGTCTCTCATTCAAGAATAGCAGAGATTTTCTCAGAATTCATTCAGATCTTCTTATCAGCTTCTATGATAAAATCTAAGTATTTAGTACTCTTGACTTTGAAATCACACTTATCAATATTAATTGATAGTTCTGCTTCTTATAGTTGTTATAATACTCTTTATATATACTCTTGATATTTCTTTCTGAATTCATTGATGAAGATGAGAATATTATCTAGATAAGCAGATACAAATTTATTAAGAAAGTCTTGAAGTGCTTAGTTAATATACTTCTGAAATGTACTGAGAGCATTGATCAGTTCAAAGAGTGTGACTACTTATTCAAAGAGATTATATTGTGTTTAAAATACTGTAAGTCACTCATCTTCTTCAGTGATGTGAATCTTATAAAACACAGTGATGATATCTAACTTTGTAAATCATTGAGCTTATTCAATGCAAGCTAGAGTTTCATTCATAAGAGATAAAGAATAACAGTCTTTCTTTATTAATCTGTTCAATTCTTGATAATTTACACAGAATCAGAGTTCTTCATCTGTGACAGGCTGCGCCCGATCAATTATATAGACTATTCTGTTACACTTCACAGATTTCAATCACTTCATTCTCGAACATGTACACTCTGATTCTCAGTCATTCTCAATCACTGATTTCTGATTCTCGGCCGCCACAAACGCGTACACTTCAATTCTCAGTCATTCTCAATTGCTGATTCTCAGTCACTATGAATGTGCATATATTCTTCCACTCTGAAGCTTCACCGCGTACATCATCACATACATGTATAAATATTCATCTCAATCACTGATTCTTGTACTTTCTCTTTCTTTTCTTCTTTAATGTTTTTATTTTTGTTAAATAAGACCTATCAATATAATACTGATCTACTCAGCGTAGGTCTCTTATACTATAAAAATGTTCATTGTCTTCTTATTAGAAAACGATTATTCATGCATTATCTTCTTCTTATTATTATTATTATTCTTCAATTATAGATGTATGCAGTCAGAGACTATGACATCTACCTGAGAATCTTTAGTTCTCAGGGTTTTTCCTATATCTATAGAGTCAACTATTATACATTTATCAATTTCAAATATGCAAAATCAGAAAATTCCAGCTCAGAATACAAAAACTGTTTATAAATTGCAGTATTTCAACACCTTCTGATAGTTTGAAACCATTTGAAAACATTATGACAAAAGAAAAGAGAACATAGTCTTAAAGATAGACACATTAAATAGATAGAGAAAAGAACAGAAGAAAACAAGTACAGTAAAGAGAGACTATAACAAAACAAAATTATTAAAAGATGATGTATAGCTGTTTTAACAGACTATATCTAGTCAATTTCCACCTCTTCATATTCAGATACTTCTGAATTCAGTCATTTTCTTGTAGCTGCTCTAGTTTCTGATAGAAAGTCTATTAAGTATTTAGTTCCTGTCTCAGTTGAGAATAAGAACCTCATATTTAATTGATTTAAATCATACTTTTTCTTTAATCTGACTCTGAGACTATTGTATAATGCACAATTCATTACAATATGCTCAGGATTTTCATTCACATTGCAGAATGAGCACTCTGTTGAATCAAATCTATCATCAAATCTTTGTATATAAGATTTGAAATAATCATGTCCTAGTTTCAGCTGAATTATAGATGAGAATATTTTCTTTTTACATTTAATTGAACAAGATTTCCACTTTGGTTTTGTCTCAAATCTTGAATAATGTATACTCTTCTTTTGTTTCTGCCAGCTTTCATTTCACTTGTTTAAACAAGATTCTTTTATCTTTCTCTTTATGAAAGATCAGGACACTGTTTTTTGAATAGATCTGCTTAATTCTGAACCCTTTTTTGCAGCTGAATCAGCCAATTCATTGCCATGAATATTCATATGAGCAGGAACTCAATGCAGATGAATTATCAGTTTTGATATTCTTCTCTTTTGAATTTTCAAAACAGAGTTTAAAATCAGTTCAAGATTCATTTGATCATTATGAATCTGACTATTTGTAAGTCTTTTTAAAGCAGCTTGACTATCAGAGAATATCCATGCCTCTTTCAAATCATTTCCTCTTTTATAAGATTTTATTTCAATGAGTTTGAAAGCTTTCACTATTGCAAATAGTTCAGCATCAAAGACTTCAGATTCACAGCCTAAATTCCAGAAATCTGAGATAAAATTAATATTATCTTCAGTATAAGCAATGCCTGCGCCTAATCTATTTAAATTCTCATTTTTTGAGCCATCTGAGTAGATCAGAATAGAGTCTTTTATATTAATTGTAGAGATCTTCTTCAAATGCTGTTCATATTCTCTCTCTTTAGATAGTTCACTTATTTGTAAGTCGCATTATCTTCTTATTACAAAATGATTATTCATGCATCATCATCATCTTCTTCTTATTATTATTATTCTTCAATTATAGATGTATACAGTCAGAGACTATAACATCTATCTAAGAACTTTTAGTTCTCAGGGTTTTTTCTATATCTGTAAAGTTAACTATTATACATTCATCAATTTCAGATATGCAAAATCAGAAAATTCCAGCCTAGAATATAAAAACTGTTTACAAATTGCAGTGTTTTAACATCTTCTGATACTTTGAAATCATTTGACAATATCATGACAAAGGAAAAGAGAAAAAGAACACAGTCTTAAAGATAGACACATTAAATAGATAGATAGAAAGAAATTGAAAGAAAAAGATAAAGTAAAGAGAGCTATAGAACAAGATCTCTGCAGTTTATATCTTAAGTTATATACATATTTTAACACTCTATATAACTGACTACTATCTCTGTTCTCTCAGACCTGCTTCAGAGATTATTATTTTCTCTAAAGAATCATCACTCAGCTAGCTTCTGTAACTAGCTTACTCATAAGTGAGATTCTCATTAAGAATAACATCAGAGCTACTCAATTCTAGTTAAGTCTCTAATCTTTCAGCTGTCAATCTCAGTATTTCAGTCTATTAATTGACTGTTATGATCTTGCTTATACTAATCATCTATTAAGAGCATCTAGGTCTCATCTCATCTAGATTCTTACTAGACTCAGAATATTCTAATCAGATAGTTTTTAAATCTCATTCTCTGAAAGTAAGTATCTAGAGTGAGAGAAATGAGATCTGATCAGTTAAGCTTGACAATGATTCACTATTCTACAGATACTCTAGATCTCAATCACTCTAGTACTGATCTAACTTGAAGTGTCTGAAGAGCTGTTAATCCTAAGATCAGTAAGAATTAGTACTCAGAAACCTCTGAGATAAACATCTTAAGCTTGACAATGATTCACTATAGTGCACCCGGGGGTCTCTGATACTGTTTTATGACTTAACAGTGAATGCTGTGATTATGATAACTCTTGCAAAGTTCAAACCTGCCCTCTCTTAGCATTCATTCCCCGGGGGGAAGGCCGCTAATTGAGGCTCCATGGTAGCGTAGTTAATCACTACGCCATCGGGCCATCATCTTTTTATTAGAAACAATTATTCATTGAGAGATATCTGAACGCGTAACAATGTGTAAGAAAGAGAAAACACAGTTAAGCAGATATTAAGTTCTTAGATAGAAGCTTGCTTACCAGTTACTCTGACTCTGTAACAAGATCTTACAAAGAGAATAAGATCTTATAAGAGAATGTTAGTGAAAGACCTGAGAGTTCTGACACTCAGATATATGAGAATACAATTACACTTCTTCAGATTTCACAGATATTATACATCTGACAATTGATACAATCATGTCTAACAATAATATGAAACTCTCAAATACAAGTATAGATATAATATCACAGTGACTCTGAGTAATGTTGAAATTACAATAATAATAAATAGCTAATATACATGCAACTCAACAACTTTAATATGAAGAGATTTAACAATTAACTCATGCAATTTCAACATCTACAGAATCAAATACAAAAGTATTAAAAGAACACTTAGATGCTCTCACATATTTCAATACTTCTGATCTCACTCTCTACTCATTATGAAGAATGAAAATACTCATGAAACTGAGTGTAGATGAAGATTTCATCAGTTTGTTAATTAATCAAGATTGATATATCAATGAATAATTGAAAGATCACATAAAACAGAAGTTTCATTCATGAATGAAAGCATGTGAATCAGTGTTGTAAATATCTGACAATATTATCAAATATCTTAATGTTCTGTTCTAAGACACTGTTATATAACAGAAAGTATTAGATTGATTACAGAGTATCTGATAGAGAAATATATCTCTTATAACATTCATCTCTGACTTTGATATCAAGATCTTAGAAGCAGGTGATCAATCTTGAAAGAATTGAATGAAGATTAGCATGCTTAAGAAAACATTAACTTGTAAACTCTTACAGACTCTTATAAGTGTAAATAACGACTCAACTTATAAAGGCTTCTGCACACAGCTTCAGACATTGAATGATTATCTTATCAAGCTCAAGAGTATACAGAACAGTGACAGAAGACATTACATCTCAGTCACTCATACACTTGCACTGAAGAACAACAATGATGCATATATCATGAACTGAATAGATTCAAATATCTATTCATAAGCAAGAGTTTTCACTGTTCAAACAGGTATCTGAGTCTTTGAGATCACTTCTGAAGAAGTTATTAATTAATATCAACATGAAGTATGCATTAATTGTACCTGATTAGAACACATTGCTTTCAACTGCTGATCAATCTATATATCTTCACACTTAAGAGAAAGATCAGCATCTTCTCAATCAAGAGAAAGATCAGTGCCTTCTCATTCAAAGAATGAATCAGTGCCTGTCCGCGTCAATCACATTACAGTGAAGAAAGATTTAAAAGATAACTACAAGAATATTCTGATGAAACAGGAAAAAGATTAGCTTCTGTTCAAATTCACAAACAGAAGCTTAAAGAGGTCAGATGATAACAATTTAAAGAGAAAATGATAATGAATGTGATTCTTGTATCTACTGTGATTAATAACATATATAATATGAAGGCCATGATAGACAGCGGTCTATGTTACTATGCAATGATAAAATCTTCAGTTGTAAGACATTATAATCTTCAGCATATTTCTTTATCAAAACCCTGACTTCTTGCAGAATTTGATAATCTGAAAGATGTTTGCATCTGTTACATGATGAAGCTGATCATAGATGTAAGAGAACATCAACATGAAGATGCCTATGTATATGAAGTTGATAATCTTGATTATAATCTTATATTAGAACTTGCCTAACTATCTGAACAAGGCATCTTGTTGAATGCTTGAAACAGAAGCTTGATATTTTCTAACAATGATAGAGTTCATGAAGATAATATTCACAAAATCATGAATCTGACACAGATCTCTGTTAATATGTATAAAATACTCTGAAAAAGAAGTCATCATCAAAATCACTGACAGAGTCACTGATAAGTTCATTAATAGCAGAATCATGTATCAATCTATTTCATCAGTCTGACTGATATTAAAAAGACTCTAGAAAAGTTATCTTATGTTATAATAACAGATTCTTGTATGAAACTCTCTCAATAATATCATGAATATCTAGATATCTTTTAATAAGATAATATTATGAACATACTCTTCTTACAAGATTCTGAAGTGAATCACAGTATCAAGTTAGAGAAAAAGAATGATAAGAACTCTGAATTATTATGAGACTCTCTTTATAACATGTTCTGAGATGAACTTCTTCTTCTTCAAAAGACACTCAATAATCTGTTGAATAAAGAATTTATATGTATTAGTAACTCTTTCATCACAGCCTCTATTCTCTTTGCAAAGAAATCAGGTGAAGAACTCTGATTCTGTGTGAACTACTGAGGTCTGAACAGATTGATAAAGAAAGATTGATATTTCTTATCTCTTATCAATGAAACTCTAGCACAGATTAGATGAGCTCAATGATTTATAAAACTAGATATCATTACTGTGTTTCATAAGATTCATATTATTAAAGAAGATGAATAACTTACAGTATTCTGAACATGTTATGACCTCTTTGAATGAATAGTTACACTCTTTAAACTGACTAATACTCTCAGTACATTTCAAAAGTATATCAACTGAGCACTCTGAAATTTCCTTAATAAGTTTGTATCTACTTATCTAGATGACATTCTCATCTTCACTGATGAATTCAGAAAAGAATATCAAGAACATGTGTGAAAGATATTACAACAGCTATAAGAAGCAGAACTATCAATTGATATTAATAAGTATAATTTTAAAGTCAAGAGTATCAAGTATCTGAGTTTTATTTACAGAGTGAAGCGAAGCAAATATATGATGAAAACCCTGATCATTAAAAGTGGAGAATTTCCTTTTTGAAGTTCTTGGCATGAATACAGCTCACTGATTGGTGTAGAATTAAGTGAAGCGCAATTCCGTGACATTGCACTATCATATCTGTAGCATCCGCCCTAGTGGCGTTGCCGTAGTGACCGGTCCGCCTACACGTGATCTCATATGTAATATATATATAGCTAGCTCTTTCTACATGAATACTGTTGAGAGTCCCGCGGTTGATCAGCTCTTCTATCAGCAGTGCGCTGGTGGTGATTGAGCTCTTTTGTCTCAGTAGCCTACAAATACAATGAATTAATCATCTCATAATATCATCTACTGTTGAGAGTTTCAGAGGTTGATTGACTCTTCTATCAGCAGTGCAGTCAGTGCTGGTGATAACTAAGCTCTTTTGTCTCAGTAGTCTATATCTACTCTGTACAGATTCTTGAATAATAGATCACATATCTTATTAACTATCTACTCTGTACAGATTCTTGAATAGATAACATATCTGATTAATCATCTCTCATAGATTCTCAAGAATGAATAATGTATTAAAAGTCTGTGTTCACTGCTTATAAAATCAGTCTCTTGAGTCTTGATTAATTTATTTCTTTATAATATTCTATTACTTCTACAGCTGTCTGTCTTCAATATCATACTTAGAGAACTCAGATATTGTAATCTTCTCTTATTATATCTTTTCTATCACTGATTATCTCTTTACACTGTGTAGAACTGTAAATAAATATGTATAGTAAAATCAGATTCTTCTACAGTCATAGATTCTGTAATAAATAAGTCTGAACTCTCTCTGTTATTCTAGATATATTAATACTTTATATAATTAATAGTAGTCTCTTAAGTCTGTGAACAGTCTATTGAAATAGATATATTATCTAAGATTAAGTTTTATCACTATGAGATTCATAGTTCTAATATATCTTTATTAACAGTAGTCTGTAAAAAGAAAACTGTTATTCAAAGAGCTTACTATATTATCAGATATTATAGAAAATATCTCTTATTAACTTTATTCTTCACTCAATTGAGAAAACAGCTGCAGTTATTATCTTTGATAATTAATTTATCTCTTAATTCTACAGATCTCTCTTCAGTCTTTCATCAATTATCTATATCATTATTCAACTTATTCTCAAGTCAATCTTATTTCACTTTACAGATATGCTTTTACTATAGTTACAGTTCTATCTCTTCTATTAATAAGCTGTAAAATCAATCTTACAGAGTCTTCTGTTTTAAGCTTAGCTCTGCAATGTCTTTGTACACAGAGACTCATATGCATTAAGATATTTTTATAGAAGCTGATAAGAGAATTTGAATGAATTCTGAGAAAGTCTTCATCATTCTTGAATGAGAAGATCTGTGTACTGTGAAAGATGTATGAAGCTTCATCAGATTTACTAACTTCTATCAGCAATTTATACAAAACTTCTCAGATATCATGAGATCACTTACAGATCTCACTAAGAAAGACTCAGTATTTAAATAGTCAGTGAATGCTGAAGCTGCATTTATACAGATGAAGAAGATGTTTATTAATATCTCTTAATTAATAATATTTGATTCTGATCATGAGATAGTTATTGAAGCTGATTTCTCAGACTATATAACAGAAGAAGTGATATTATAATATGATGATAAAAATGTTCTATAATTATATGTCTTCATGTCTAAGAAACTGAGTTCTGCTAAATGCAATTATGAGATCTATGATAAGAAACTTCTTACAATTGTACACTGTTTAGAAGAATGAGACTCTGAACTCTGAAGTGTCTCTGAATTTAAGATAGTCACAGATCATAAGAATCTCAAATACTTTATAACTACTTATAAACTTACTGAATAACAGATATAATAATCTGAGTTCTTAAGTCACTTTCATTTTACAATTCACTACTGTTCTAGCAGTCAGAACTCAATGACAGATACTCTCTTATAATAAGAGTAGAATATATCATCTGATGTAACAGATACTCACTGAATGAACTGAGAGCACTGACTCTTGAATCTGAAGATACTAGTTAATAAAGATAAAACAGCTTATAACACTATACATGCTTCTCTGATTAGCACTGTCACTGATATCTCAACTTCTCTTAAATTTATATTAGATGAGCTATGATATACAGCAGCTCAAATCAATGAACTTCTTTAAACACTCACTGAAGTAGTATAACAAGAAGCACTCTGATTTCTTTCAGAATTACATATAAGAACTGACATCTCAGAATATTCAATTGATGATAATAACACTCTATAATTTCATGAATAATACTGAGTCTCTCACTCTGAACTCTTACACACTCAGATAATATAAGAGATACATGATTTATATATAACTAATCATTCAGACTGTAAACAACTGTATAGAATAATCTCTCAAGAGTTCTATTAATCTGAGATATTAAACAGCATCAGATGTTTTGTCTGAAACTGTAACTACTATTCTTCTATTATCTTATAAAAGAATTGTAGAAAAGATCTACTGAAATCACTTGATATTTCTGATAGAATCTGATGAGATATAGTTATTATTATTATTATTATTCTTCCATTATACTCATATGCAAGCGGAGCTTATGATGAGTCCTTGCGTGATGTTAAATACAGGTCAAGTGTTGATTATACAGGAGGAAATACAGGTGTTGAGACCATGTCAAGTAGACTGACCGTGTGACCGTGTCTGAGACCAGAACCAGATTTTTTGATAGTTTCATTACCAATTCGACTGATCTCATTACACAGTTTTAACATTAGATAGTAGTCTCATACTGTTCCAGTGAGACTTACTGTCTACTCTTGTCACATTTTTCAAATGAGATTATGATTTTCACTTCTCAATTTAAATTATTTTTATTGCTTTAAATGACTTTAAATCTCATTTGAGTGTTATCAAAAAGCATTACTTTTTAAAAAATTAAAAATAGTCTAAAAAAAACCTTAAAATGTCTAAAAATAGTAACTTTATGCCAAGAATGGGACTAAATGAGACCAAATGAGACCACTTTCTCATTTTTTTCAAGTCATGGTTCCATTTTAAAATCTGATATATAGTCACTTTGCATGTTTTTTTGATAGCCAGTCCCAGCGGGATTCACATCAAGAAATGTATGGGATCAGACCAAATGAGATCAAACATGAAATTTATGGTCTCAGCGGCCAGTCTAATGCCAAGATAACAAGAACATAGGAAATACAAAGGAGTGACAATTAGATACATGCGATAATAACTTCCCAGCCCAGGAACATAGAGCGATTTATTGGAGCGATTTGTACACCTCTGTATTTATTAGAAACCTGAGGTGCTTGAGTTCCGGATTTAATGTATCCCCTGCGGGTTTTGAACCCACACGCCTTGGTTTCCCATGCCAAGGCGCTACCAGGTGGCCGCATTAATCATCAGCCACCGGGGCGATGAGATATAGTAATTGACTTCACTATCAATCTATCTGAGAGTAAGAGTTATAGAAACATTCTGATCATTGTGAATTGATTAAGCAAAGATATAATATTGAAACCTTGTAATAAGATGAATATTAAACAAGTCACTGAAGCTTTTCTACAGAGTCTGTTCTATCAGATGTATGAATTACTGAGATTCATAGTATCAGATCAGAGCTGTCAATTCATAAGTACTTTCTGAACTAGAATCTGTCAAGTTCTCAAGATTACATATCATCTGTCAACTGCCTATCACCTCAAGACTGATAATACATCAGAATGAATAATTCAGACTGTAAAGAATTATCTTTATAAGTTCCGCAATCACTTATAAGATGATTAGTATAATCTTCTCCTACACACAGAGATTGCTATCAATGATTGAGATGCTGTTTTAATAGATGTAAGCTCATTCTTTCTTACATATAAATATCATATAAAAGTGTTGAATCTTCTAGAGATCACACAGTTCACACTGAATCTCTGCAGTCTGATTCAGATCACTGACAATATAGTAATGAAGCTCTGAAATGCTCATGATTGAGCAGAGACCTTCATGACAACTAGACTGACCGCCGAGACCATGAATTTCACATTTGATCTCATTTGGTCTAGTCTCATACATTTCTTGGCGTGAATCCCACTGGGACTTAGACTGGCCGCTGAGACCATGAATTTCACATTTAGTCTCATTTGATCTGATCTCATACATTTCTTGGCGTGAATCCCACTGGGACTTGCTATTAAAAAAACATGTAAAGTAACTATATATCAGATCTTAAAATGAAACCATGACTTGAAAAAAATAAGAAAGTGATCTCATTTGATCTCATTTAGTCTCATTCTTGATATAAAGTTACTATTTTTAGACATTTTAAGGTTTTTTTTAGACTATTTTTAATTTTTTAAAAAGTAACACTTTTTGATAATACTCAAATGAGATTTAAAGTCATTTAAAGTAATAAAAATAATTTAAATTGAGAAGTGAAAATCATGATCTCATTTGAAAAATGTGATAAGAGTAGACAGTAAGTCTCACTGAGACAGTATGAAACTACTATCTAATGTTAAAACTGTGTAATGAGATCAGTCAAATTGGTAATGAGACTATCAAAAAATCTGGTCCTGGTTTCAGACACAGTCACACGGTCACTCTACTGAGACTAGACTGATCGCTGAGATTATAAATTTCATATTTGGTTCCATTTGATCTGGTCTCATACATTTCTTGGCGTGAATCCCACTGGGACTAATCATTAAATAAACATGCAAAGTGACTATATATCAGATCTCAAAATGAAATCATGACTTGAAAAAAATGAGAAAGTGATTTCATTTGATCTCATTTAGTCTCATTCTTAGCATAAAGTTACTATTTTTAGACATTTGAAGGTTTTTTTTAGACTATTTTTAATTTTTTAAAAAGTAATACTTTTTGATAATGCTCAAATGAGATTTAAAGTCATTTAAAGCAATAAAAATAATTTAAATTGAGAAGTGAAAATCATGATCTCATTTGAAAAATGTGATAAGAGTAGACAGTAAGTCTCACTGAGACAGTATGAGACTACTATCTAATGTTAGAACTGTGTAATGAAATCTGTCAAATTGACAATAAGACTATCAAAAATTCTGGTCCTGGTCTCAGACACGGTCGCACGGTCAGTCTAGCTGAAACTGACTATCAAAAAAACATGTAAAGTGACTATATATCAGATCTTAAAATGAAACCATAACTTGAAAAAAATGAGTAAGTGATCTCATTTGGTCTCATTTAGTCTCATTCTTGGCATAAAGTTACTATTTTTAGACATTTTAAGGTTTTTTTTTGACTATTTTTAATTTTTTAAAAAGTAACGCTTTTTAGTAACACTCAAATGAGATTTAAAGTCATTTAAAGCAATAAAAATAATTTAAATTGAGAAGCAGAAATCATGATCTTATTTGAAAAATGAGACAAGAGTAGACAGTAAGTCTCACTGAAACAGTATGAGACTACTATCTAATGTTAAAACTGTGTAATGGGATCAGTCAAATTGATAATAAGACTATCAAAAAATCTGGTCCTGGTCTCAGACATGGTCACACGGTCAGTCTAATGACAACTGTGAAACAAAATTAAGAGAACTGAATCAATGTTCAGTGAGACTTCACAGAACAATATAAGATAGAAGATCTGATATGATTGAATCTTAAGAACATATAAATCACATGTTCATCTCATACAGTAGATTACCGCTATGCCAGGTATAAAGTGATAGAAGTTCTAGATAGTCACAACTATTATCTTGATACATTATCAGAGATTCATAATATATTTCACACAAGCTTACTTTATCACATTATCACTGATCTGTTCTCTTCTCAGCTGATTTCTGACTGACAGTGACCAAACACCATAGAAGAAGATAATGAGCTTGAGTGAGAGATTAAGAATATTCTCAATGAGAGATTTCACAGCTGCAGCTGATAATATTTTATGAAATGAGTCAGCTATAATTAACTGACCTGAACTCTGAGTTTCACATTATCTGAAACAGCAGTTCTTGACTGATGAGAACTGCTTCTGAAAAGAAAGAATTAATATGACAGGCTGCATCTGATCAATCATATAGACTATTTTATTACACTTCACAGATTTCAATCACTTCATTCTTGAACACATACACTTCAATTCTCAGTCATTCTCAATCACTGATTCTCAGCCGCTACAAATGCATATACTTCAATTCTCAGTCATTCTTGATTGCTGATCCTCAGCTGCTACAAACATGTGTATATTCTTCCGCCCCGAAGCTCCACCGCGTACACTATCACATACACATATAAATATTCATCTCAATCACTGATTCTCGCACTTTCTCTTTCTTTTCTTCTTTAACATTTTTATCTTTGTTAAATAAGACCTATCAATATAATACCGATCTATTCAGCGTAGGCCTCTTATATTATCTGATTTCTTTACAAAGAGAATAGAGACTGCAGTGAAAGAGTTGCTAACATATATAAATTCTTTATTCAACAGATCATTGAGTGTCTTTCAAAGAAGAAGAAGTTCATCTCAGAACATATTATAAAAAGAGTCTTTTAACAGTTTGAGATTCTTATCATTCTTTTTCTCTAACTTGATACTGTGATTCACTTCAGAATCTTATAAAAGAGATATATTTGCAATATTATCTTATCAGAAGATATCTAGATATTCATAATATTATTGAGAGAGTTTTGTATGAGAATCTGTTATTGTAATATGAGATAACTTTTCTAGAGTCTTTTTAATATTGATCAGACTAGACTGACTACCGGGATCATGAATTTCATATTTAGTCTCATTTAATCTGATCTCATACATTTCTTGGCGTGAATCCCGCTGAGACTAGTCATCAAAAAAACATGCAAAGTGACTATGTATCAGATCTTAAAATGAAATCATGACTTGAAAAAAAATGAGAAAGTAGTCTTCTTTGATTTCATTTAGTTCCATTCTTGACATAAAGTTACTATTTTTAGACATTTTAAGGTTTTTTTAGACTATTTTTAATTTTTTAAAAAGTAACACTTTTTGATAATACTCAAATGAGATTTAAAGTCATTTAAAATAATAAAAATAATTTAAATTGAGAAGTGGAAATCATGGTCTCATTTGAAAAATGTGATAAGAGTAGACAGTAAGTCTCACTGAGACAGTATAGAACTACTATCTAATGTTAAAATCATGTAATGAGATCAGTTGAATTGATAATGAGACTATTAAAAAATCTGGTTCTGGTCTCAGACACGGTCACACGGTCAGTCTAGATCAGACTGGCAGAATAGATTAATATATAATTCTGCTGTTGATGAACTTATCAGTGACTCTGTCAGTGATTTTAATGATGACTTCTTTTTCAGAGTATTTTATAAGTGTTGACAGAGATCTGTGTAAGATTCATAGTCTTGTGAATATCATCTTCATGAATTCTATCATTATTAGAGAATATCAAGCTTCTGTTTCAAGTATTCAGTAAGATGTCTTTTTCAGATAGTCAGGCAAGTTCTAATATAAGATTATAATTGAGATTATTCACTTTATATGTGTAGATATCTTCATGTTGATGTTCTCTTACATCTATGTTTAGTTTCATCATGTAGTGAGTACAAACATCTTTCAGATTATTAAATTCTGCAAGAAGTCAGAGTTTTGATAAAGAGATACACTGAAGATCATAATGTCTTATAACTGAAGATTTTATCATTGCATAGTAACATAGACCGCTGTCTATCATAGCTTTCATATTATACATATTATTAATCACAGTAAATACAAGAATCACATTCATTGTTATTTTCTCTTCAAATTGTTATTATCTGATCTCTTCAAGCTTCTGTTTATAAATTTGAACAGAAGCTAATCTTTTCTCTGTTTCACTGAGACATTTTCATAGTTATCTTTCAAATCTTTCTCTAATGTAATGTGATTGACATGGACAGGAACTGATTCATTCTTTGAACAAGAAGGCACTGATCTTTCTCTTGAGTATGAAGACACATAGATTGATTGATAGTTAAAAGCAATGTGTTCTGATTGATTACAGTCAATGCACACTTCATGTTAATATTGATCAGTGACTTCTTTGAAAGTGATCTCAGAGACTCAGAAGCCTGTTCAGACAGTGAAGACTCTTGCTTATACATAGGCATTTAAATCTATTCAGTTTATGACATCTGTGTTATTACTGTTCTTCAGCACAGGTGTATGAGTCACTAACATGTAACATCTTCTGCCACTGTTCTGTATACTCTTGAGCTTGATAAGACAGTTATTCAATGTCTGAAGCTGTATGCAGAAGTCTTTATATGTCTGATCTTTATCTACACTTATAAGAATCTGTAAGAGTTTGAAAGTCAATGTCTTCTTAAGCATGCTAATCTTCATTTAATTCTTTCAAGATTGATCACCTGCTTCTAGAATCTTAATATTGAAGTTAGAGATAAATGTTATAAGAGAAGTGTTTTTCTGTCAGATACTCTGTAATCAATCTAATACTTTCTGTTGTATAACAGTGTCTTGAAACAGAATATCAAGATATTTTATAATGTTATCAGATGTTCATAACACTGATTCACATACTTTCATTCATAAGTGAAATTTCTGTTTTGTGTGATTCTTTAATCATTCATTGATATATCAATCTTGATTAATTAATGAACTGATGACATCTTCATCTACACTCAGTTTCATGAGCATTTTCATCCTTCATAATGAGTAGAGAGTGAGATTGAAAGTATTAAAATATATGAAAGCACTTAAGAATTCTTTCAGTGCTTTTGTATTCAATTCTGTAGATATTGAAATTGTATGAGTTAATTATTAAATCTCTTTATATTGAAGTTGTTGAGTTGTATGCATGTCTGCTATCTGTTGCTGTTATAATTTCAACATTACTCACAGTCACTGTGATATCATCTCTATGCTCATACTCAAGAATTCTCTTATATTATTATTAGACATGATTATATTATTTTATCAGATATATGATATCTGTGAAATCTGAAGAAGTTTAATTGTATTCTCATATATCTGAGTATCAGAACTCTCAGGTCTTTCACTGATATTCTCTTATAAGATTTTACTCTCTTCATAAGATCTTGTTGCAGAGTCAGAGTGACTGATGAGTAAGCTTCTATCTGAGAACTTAGTGTCTGCTTAACTATATAACTGTTTTTCTATTTCTTACATGTTATTATGTGTTTGAATATTTCTTGATGAATAATTGTTTCTAATGAGAAGACAATGCATGAATAATCATTTCTAATAAGAAAATGATGAATGTTTTTCTAATATAAGAAGTCTACGCTGAATAGATCAGTATAATATATAGATCTTATATAATAAAGAGAAAAATGTTAGAGAAGAAAAGAAAGAGAAAGTGTAGAAATCAGTGATCAGAGTGAATATATATACATGTATATAATGATGTATATAATGAGGCTTTGAGGTGGAAGAATCTATACGCATTTGTAGCGGCTGAGGATCAGTGATTGAGAATGACCGAGAATCAGAGTGTATATGTTTGAGAGTGAAGTGGAAGAATCTATGAAGTGAAGCGGAATAGTCTATATGATTGATCGGGCGCAGCCCGTCACATGTACTGACTGTCAGAATTGTAATTTTCATCATTTTGAAGAATCTCACTTACAATAAATGTGTTTTAAGATGTTATTTTCAGTCATAATAATAGTATTGATGATTTTTTGAACTTCTGATAAATTAATAGAGATAAATAATATAATTTCTGAAAAAAAAAACAGCTGATAGAGATAAAAGATGAGAAATAAGATAAATTCTTTAAAGAGAAAAAAAATACTCTGAGATTCATTCACTTCTTCTCATACATGTGTTAACAGCTGCAAGAATTCAATATCTCTTATTATATAATATAACACAGGTCTTAATAATACAGATCTCAGAAGATTCTCAATCTCTTAGATTAAAAATATTATTATATTAAATCTGAGCTGTATAGATTAATATCTGAATTATTTTAATATTCTCTATAGACTGCTAACTGCTCATTCTCAGATTCAGTGATTATAATAGAATCAGTTATAATAGATTTATTAAGTTCAATGATTGATTTTAATGAATCTGTGAGCAGAACAGATAAAAAGAATAGTAGAACAGAGAATGAAGAACTTACAGTAATAAAGAATAAGTAAATGAGTAGATTAAATGTGAATTATGAAAAAGATAAAATAAAGAGTGAATGAATCTATATAGAATATAGATTAGCAGAGATCTATAAAAAGAAAAGAGATATAACTTAGTTATCTATTAACTTTAATATCTTATATAATTAATCTCACATATCTGCATACTTCTGCTCACTTCATCATTAGACTGATAAAATCTGAAATAATTAAAGAGTTGCTTCAAAGAAGATCTTAATATATTTTAATCTATGAAACTACAACATATGTGAGATCAGTCTGAAATTCAGTCTTGAAAATATTAAGAACAGTCTGATCAAGTGATAATTCTTGAAATTTATAAACAGTAATAATATATATAACTGTAATAGAGAACTGCATGTAGCTGCAGACTTAATTAATATAAGAAAAGTCATAACAGCTGCAGAAGATAGGCACAAGTTTAAGATTCTCTCATTTTAAATAAGCAGAGCTGTTATATTTGTTAAAATTGATTAGTAGTGTAAATGAAGAATCTTGACAGAGATTCTTCATATCTGAACTTTATACAATATTATGAAGAGTCTTAAGAGCACTGTTAACAAGGCTGCAGTCTGTTCAAATATTCTGTAGAAGTATGATTCAGTAGCTTATAAAGAGAGAAAGATTCTAATGAAGATTATCAGTCTTATCAGAATCTAACTGAGAAGTGTTTATATCAACATTTATAATCTGAATATTAATAACAGGTTGTTTACAGCTTTGAATAGTATTATTATTATAGATATAAATATGACACTTCTTTGTATAAATGTGAATTGTATTTAGACTGGCCGCCGGGACCATGAATTTCACATTTGATCTCATTTGATCTGGTCTCATACATTTCTTGACGTGAATCCCGCTGGGACTGGCTATTAAAAAAACATGTAAAGTGACTATATATCAGATCTTAAAATGGAATCATGACTTGAAAAAAATGAGAAAGTGATCTCATTTGGTCCCATTTAGTCTCATTCTTGGCATAAAGTTACTATTTTTAGACATTTTAAGGTTTTTTTTAGACTATTTTTAATTTTTTAAAAAGTAATGCTTTTTGATAACACTTAAATAAGATTTAAAGTCATTTAAAGCAGTAAAAATAATTTAAATTGAGAAGTGGAAATCATGATCTTATTTGAAAAATGTGATAAGAGTAGACAGTAAGTCTTACTGAGACAGTATGAAACTACTATCTAATGTTAAAACTGTGTAATGAGATCAGTTGAATTGATAATGAAACTATCAAAAAATCTGATCCTGATCTTAGACACGGTCACACAGTCAGTCTAATTGTATTCTCAAAGACTGAGGCTTCATGAGAGATAAGAGTCTGTATATACTTTGAAAGAAACTTTTAATTACTCAGAGTTAACTAATCAAACTGAAGATTTTTCAAGATCTTATAAAACTGACAGCTGATGACATCTTCACTCACTTATCATTAAATCATAGTAAGTTGAATAATTTTACTAAAAGTTAAGTAGATTTGATGACTCTGAATGTCTTCTTCATAATTAATACATCTATTATGATAGAGCAGAGTTTGAAAAATAGATAAGAGTTGATAGAAATCTTCACTGAGAATGACACTGAGATCATTAAAATAAGTATTCTTATAAGAGAATATATAATAACATATCTGATCAATTCATGAAAGTTACTATAAATCAATCATTAACTTTTCATCAATTAACAGATAGTGAATATTCTTAAAAAGAGTCTGTAAAGATTGAAGATTTTGAGAGTTGAGCAGTTTATATAACATGTTCTTGTGTATAAGAAGCTGAAATAACATATACAAGGTTCAAGTGTTAATGAAGTAAGCAGCTACATCAGTTAATATGACTCAAATAATTAAGATTGAGAGATTTTAAGCCTCTGAAAGATTTTGAAGAGTTATAGATAAAATTATAATCAGATAAGTTTTATCAGTATTATCTTCATTATCTAAATTAATTAGTAAAGAATTCAAGAATCTGCTGTGAAGAATCTCAGTATAATAATAGAGAATAGTGTTATAAAGAAGATATTAATCAGAGTCTAGAGTCTTAAGTGAGTTATATTTATAAAGAATAGTGTCTGTAAGAAAGTCAGTCTTTATATTATTTTAAAATTCTGTATCAAGATTAATATAAGTGTTAATATGAGAGCTTTAATCATAGTTGAAATCTAAGAACTGATGATCAAGCTGTTCACAATTTCAAGTGTCAATGAGATCATTATTATTAAACTGTGAGTTTTGATAGATAAGTAATACTTAAGAGAGATTAAGCTCTACTTCATCATTCTGATCATCTTCAAACTCAGATTCTGATTTCAGTATATCTTTATCATGAACATTAACAGAGTGATTATAAGAAAGACAGTAATAATTAAAGATCTCTGTAAAAAAGAATTAAGAGATGAGAAGATTAACAATCTTAAAATCTTCAATTTGATAAAAAGAATAATGAAGAAGAAGTTTGACACAAGTATAGTTCTCTGAATCAGTTTCAAACTGATAAATAGAAAAGTAGAGTAATACTCAGAGTTTTACACAGAAATGTCTCTTAATTTAATAACTATAAGAAAAGATTTAAAGAAATTTAAAAAATGAAAGATCTTCAAATTCAGTTAATCACTGCTTATATTTTTTTAAAAAGAATGAATTATATTATAATTCATCAGATTCAAGAATATAGCTATAACAATGTTAAGATTCAGACTAATAATCAACTGTAATTGACTTGTGAGAACTCATTTATAAAGAAAGATTTAAAAGAAGATGATAAATATTCTGAGCAGATTAATTATACTCATCAATAAGCTGATTCATAAGTTTAACAACTGTAGAAAGTAGTGAGTGACTTGAACTGATTCTTGAAATTACTCATTGAACAATCTGATAATAGAATTCTATGTCTGTTTCAGTCTTAGTAATGTACTTAGACAGATAATCAAGAATAGTACAGCTATCAGTGTAGAAAGTAATATCAGTATTTACTAGTCAGCTAACTGTAATCAATCTATTATAGTTATTAAGAATTAAGTCATTATAACAGAGATACAGCTGTAGACTGACTGTGTGACCGTGTCTGAGACCAGGATCAAACTTTACAGTTATCACATTGTCTAAAAGCATTACTTCTGGTCATGATTTATATTCATCACATTGATTTCAAATCCTGTTATTTCAAATATTAAAGGTCTCAGATTCACTTTTCAAATAAAAATCTAGTCTCAGATAAAGAATATGTTTGAATTCTTAGTCACATTTTCATTCAGATCTCATTATTGAAAATAACATTAAATAAGACTATAAAATCATTTCTCACTTACATAATATTATAACATAGTACTCATTTGTTGAAAATTCAACAGAAAGTATTATCAAATATCATTACTTTTCTGAATATAGATTATAATTAATATCATTTTAATTAAAAAAAAAATGTAAAATACAAAGAATAATAAAAAAACAAAAAATAAAACAACAAGAAAAAATCACAACAAAAAAAAAAAAAAAAGAGAAAGAAAAAAAGAAGAGAAAGAAAAAAAGAGACAGAAAGAGAAAGAAAAATAAAAAAAAAGAAAAGAAAAAGAAAAAAATAAAAAATAAAAATAAAAAAAATCAAGATTGCAAAGTCACAGTATTCTCAAAATACTCACTTCTCAGAGTCTTTGCAATGTTCATCACTAACTGTGTATCTCTCATAGTGAGAATAACATAGCTGTGATGAGTCATTATCTTAACATCATCTAACAAATAATCAGTATATATCTATATAAATGTGAATAATTAGAAAATATACACTTAAAAAGTGTGGTCAGAGTGAACTCTGCTGTCACTTGAATAACATCAAGAACAGAATACTGAAATTGATGATTTCTCTCATTAATTTCACAGACAAGACATGTGAAGATAATCTTAGAGAATATAAGATTCTCTGACTTCTGATAGAAATAAATCTTACAGAGAGACTCTATTTTCATCATATCAGAGACTGAGTGTTATTAAAAAGCATTACTTCAATGCATATACACTTACTGCAGTGATTCATTCTCTATGCATGTGACTGAGAGTTACAGCTTTCTCACACTGCATGATGCTCTCTGAGATGCTGCTGTCAGTTTGCAATTCACACAGTCTCTCAGTTCAGCACACACTGTGTATATACAGCTCTGTGTGCTGAGACTGTGTTAGTCATTATGACCTGATATGATACTTGCTTTTCACAGGCCATGTTTTGTTTGATTGAGAGAAAGAAGGGGACACATCTGCTGTTTTATTTAAGAGAGAATGAGTAATTGAATCTGTAGCAGATAATTTGATTTCTTCTGTATTTAAAATTTAATTAGTCTATACTCTTTAATTTAAGAGTTTCTAAGAGTGTTTTAATAGTTTTCATACCAGCTTGAAATTAGTGATTGATTGAAGAAGAGAAAAGAGAGAAGAAAGAAATGAGAATAACTTATCTTTATAATATGAAAATAGAGAATTGCTGTAATTATTTATTCTAGTAACAAAGATCTGTTTTCTGCATGTATCTCTGATACAGATTATATGATAACTGCATACAAAGAATATTAACAGTGCATGTATTGAATAAAAATGATGTTGTTATACAACACTGTAGCTGTTTCTATACATCACTGAAAGCTGTTAATATTTTCTTTGAGTCTCTTTATATTTGATAAGTCAGTAATATATTTCAATACACTTTCTCTTTCATTATTATCATTATTATTATCATCATCATCATCACTATCATTATTATTATTATCATCATTATTATTATCATTATTACTATCACTATTATCACTATTATTATATTATTTCTGACTGTCTCTTCTGTCTTCATCTCTCTTCAACACTCACTGAAATCAATCATGTTATTTCTCTTCAAATATTCTGCGGTTCTGCGGATCACTAAGGCGCATGAGCGCTGTCACAGATTGAAGAAAGAGAAGAAGAAGATATTTAAGCAAGAGAAGACAGATTGTAAGATATATTATAATACCTTAAAGAGGCTCTGTAAGAGAGTAGAATAATAATAATTTTAAGTAACACTTCTGATAGATTTAGACTGAACTAAGTATAGGAATAATACAGATAGTGCCACTCATGAGAGATTGAAGAAGAAGATAGTGAAGAGTCTCATATAGTAGCAGTGAGATCAGAAGAAGTTCTGAGAATAATTTGAAATTAAGATGAAGAGAGAGAGAGAGAAGAAGAGTATTACTGTAAATAAATAATAACAGAAGAAGATTAAGAGAGTATTGAAGTGAAAGATAAAGAAGTTAAAACTGATAAGTTTTTTATTTATTAAGAGATAATAATTTTTGATAATACTTCTGTTCTTTAATTGATTAGCAGAAGCTGACAGAGAAGAAGAGAATTGAGATCTTATTCAGGTCTTAAATGTGCTTCATAATTCAGAATATTGATGAGACAGCTCTACTCTCTGAGCATGTCAATCTGCTTACTGCTGAAGTGGAACCCGAGGCAGCAGATCAGAAAATGCAGGATTTTGAGATACAGATTGACCTGGCTGAGAGAGAGCAGTGAGAACCCTTCTCTAAGAAGGTAGTGAAGAGAGATTTTGAGATGATTATCATCTCAGATGAGAAGAAGAAGAAGAAGAAGAAGAAGAATGAGAAGTAAATTATAAAGAATGATAAGAAGAATGAGAAAGAGAAGAAAGATAATGAGTAGAAAAAGTTTTTTTCTTTTTATATTAGTTAGTTATAAGTTCATAATTATTAATAATTGAAATTAATTTTGAGTTTTTAAAAATTATTGTACAAGTTGTAATCAAGTCAGAAACAATATATATATATATATATTTAACTATCATGATTCACAAATCACTATAATATATAAGTATCAATATTTTTTCAACATTGATATTCACAATATTAATATATTTTTAATGATATCATCTGATAATACAATTTAGTAATACTCTCTTTCACAATATTAATATATTTCAAGAAATATGACAGATTAATCAAGATTGTTTATTTACTTTTATATATTAATGATATTCAATCTGAGTTAGTACTAAAATTATAACTAAGCTAAGAAACAAGATTATTTTCTCTTATATTAATTCTTCTTACACACATCAGTGATTAGTTATTGAAAATAAATTATTATCTTTCTCAAATTATTATCATGTCTTCTGAATTCACTTCTTTCACTTCTTTTACTTCTATTGAAGATTCACAAACTCTTCAAGAAATCACTGTGAATTACAAAGTCTATATTATTTACAATTCAACACAGAATACTCTCTTTCAATTATGATGAATAATCACTTCATTCTTCACATCTGATTCCAGATCATGAAATTTATGAAAAACTCAACACAAATATCAAGATGAACTATGAAATAATTATTAACAGATTGTATTGCAGATTACTGAAGAGTCATCTCTCTACTGTAATTACTGTAACTTTATTCAGAAACATTCATTACAAACTGATCATAACTCTGAAGAAATTTTCTGACATCTGAAGTTATCAGAATGCAGACAATAAAAGAAAAATAATCAGAAAATTACTACTGAGCTGATAAGTTACTCTATCAGGTAATGATTTTTGATAACACTAACTTTCTAATTTGAAGAAAATCATGTGAAAATAACTCTGTATCAGTACTCTGATTTCACAACTCTCATCTGATAACTTCTGTGAATAATTACTTCACATGTGTATATCTCTGAATCTTTCTCTTCAATCAATTAAAAACTCTGAATTCTGAACACTTCTTCAAATGCTTAATTCAAATCTTCATATTTCACATCAATTCTGTCTTCAGTTCAATCTTGAGACATACTACAAAGTTAATATACAACATCTAGAATCAGAGTTGAAGAATCATTGAAGAGTGTCTCTCACAGTGAATATATGAACTAGTACAAACAATCTTGCATTTATAAGAGTTACATGTTATTACATTGATGAGAACTGAACTTATCAAGAGACATTAATTAGATTTGAATCATTGATCAGTAGTCATACTGAGGATTATATAACAGAGATATTATTATTATTATTATTCTTCAATTATAGATGTATGCAGTCAGAGACTATGATATCTACCTGAGAACTTTAGTTCTCAGGGTTTTTTCTATGTCTGTAAAGTTAACTATTATACATTCATCAATTTCAGATATGTAAAATCAGAAAATTCCAGCTCAGAATACAAAAACTGTTTACAAATTGCAGTGTTTTAACATCTTTTGATACTTTGAAATCATTTGACAATATCATGACAAAAGAAAAGAGAAAAAGAACACAGTCTCAAAGATAGACACATTAAATAGATAGATAGAAAAAAATTGAAAGGAAAAGATAAAGAAAAAGATAAAGTAAAGAGAGACTATAACAAAACAAATTATTAAAAGAGAGTGTATAGCTGTTTTAACAGACTATATCTGATTGATTTCCTCCTCTTCATATTCAGATAATTCTGAATTTAGTCATTTTCTTATAGCTGCTTGAGTTTCTGATAGAAAGTCTATTAAGTATTTAATTCCTGTCTCAGTTGAGAATAAGAATCTCATATTTAATTGATTTAGATTATACTTCTCTTTCAATCTGGCTCTGAGACTATTGTATAATGCACAGTGTATTACAATATGCTCAGAATTCTCTTTTGTATTGCAGAATGAGCATTTTATTGAGTCAAATCCATCATCAAATCTTTGTATATAAGAATTGAAATAGACATGTTCTAGTTTCAGCTGTATTATAGATGAGAATATTTTCTTTTTACATTTAATTGAACAAGATTTCCACTTGAGTTTTGTTTCAAATCTTGAATAATGTATACTCTTCTTTTATTTCTGTCAGCTTTCATTTCACTTATCTAAACAAGATTCTTTTATTTTTCTCTTTATAAAAGATCAGAACATAATTTTTTGAATAGATCTGCTTAATTCTGTATTCTTTTTTACAGCTGAATCAGCCAATTTATTATCATGAATATTCATATGAGCAGGAACTCAGTGTAGATGAATTATCAGCTTTGATATTCTTCTCTTTTGAATTTTCAAAACAGAGTTTAAGATCAGTTCAAGATTCATTTGATCATTATGAATCTGACTATTTCTAAGTCTTTTTAAAGCAGCTTAACTATCAGAGAATATTTATATCTCTTTCAAACAATTTTCTCTTTTATAAGATTTTATTTTAATGAGTTTGAAAGCTTTCACTATTGCAAATAGTTCAGCATCAAAGACTTCACATTCAGAGCCTAGATTTCAGAAATCTGAGATAAAATTAATATTATCTTCAGTATAAGCAATGCCTGCGCCTAATCTATTCAAGTTCTCATTTTTTGAGTCATCTGAATAAATCAGAATAGAGTCTTTTATATTGATTGTAGAAATTCTCTTTAAATGCTGTTCATATTCTTTCTCTTTTAATAGTTCACTTATTTATAAGTCTATAAGAGATTCAAGCTTTTCTCTTCAGAGAAATAACTTCTCATGATCTCATAATCAACTTTTTCAATATTTAAAGAAAAAAATTGATTTTTAATCAGAGAGCATGATCTATATATTTGAGAAGGCATTTTCTTTGAAGAATTATTTTCATTTCAATCAAGAAATCTATTTCAATTCAGTTCATTTTCAGAGTTAATTAATGAAAATGAAGAAGAGACTCTTTCTCTGATTATATAATTTAAGCTCATCTTTATAACTCTCAGAGCATAGTTCATACAGGTCTTTTCAAATCTAATAGCAGAAGAAGGAATTGAAGCTTCAATTTTCATTGATTTAATAGAAGATGATTTAAATACTCTCAGAATTCTTCTCAAGACTCTGTTTTACAGACTTTGAAAGAGTTCAGTGAAATTCTCTTGATTATTTCATCAAACTTGAACTTCATAATCAGCTACTGATGTAATACAGGCTATATATAACTGTCTCATAGCCTGAAAGAATAGATCTCTCTCTGTATTTAATAGTCTGATTATTTTGTTCAATAGTCTTTCTGTCTTGACAGTTCTTTGTTGAATGTGATATTTAAAATTTAACTTGAAGTTTAATTATACTTCTAATCATTTGATATTTACACTGAGTTTAATCTCTCTGTTTAAAAGAGTTAGAGATAGTTCTTTCTGATTGAATCTAGAAAAGAAATTAATTAACTCAGTTTTATTCATATTAAATTGAATTTGATTGATATCTGCTCTAATAAAGATTTTCTTTATAGCTTCTTCAATCACTTTCAAATTCTCTTTAATAGTTTTTAAGCTGTAGACTAGATTAATATCATTTATATAACTTGAAGATTGCACTATTCTCATATTTCTATTTTTGAATAGATATGCAGTGTATATTGCAAATAAAATGAGTGAGATTCAAGATTCCTGTGATACTTCTATTTTTATCTCAGTCTTGTCTTATTTCATTTCATCAAAGAAAAGTTGTATAATTCTTTTAGATATAAAACAGTTAACTCATTTTATTAGAGAAAGTGACAGTTTTAACATCTTTAATATCTGTAAGAGGCCTACGCCGAATAGATCAGTATAATATTGATAGGTCTTATATAACAAAGATAAAAATGTTAGAGAAGGAAAGAAAGAGAAAGTGCAAGAATCAGTGATTGAGATGGATATTTATACACGTATGTGATGGTGTACATGGTGGAGCTTCAGAGTGGAAGAATATACACATGTTCATAGCAGCCGAGGATCAGTGATCAGGAATGGCTGAGAATCAGAGTGTACACTACACGCGTTCATAGCAGCCGTGGATCAGTGATCAGGAGTGGCTGAGAATCAGAGCATACACTACGCGTGTTCATAGTGGCCGCGGATCGGTGATCAGGAATGGAAGAATCTATGAAGTGTAATGAAATAGTCTATATGATTGATCAGGCGCAGCCTGCTACATTAGTCCTCTCTTTTCAGAAGCAGTTTCCATCAGTCAAGAATCACTGTTTCAGATAACACAGAACTCAGAGTTTAGGTCAGTTAATCATAGCTGACTCATTTCATCAGATATTATCAGCTGTGGCCATGAGATCTCTTATCAAGAATATCTTCAATCTCTCACTCAAGCTCATTATCTTCTTCTATGATGCCTGGCAGCTGCCAGTCAGAAGTCAGCTGAGAAGAGAACAGATCAGTGACAGTGCAGCAGAGTAAGCTTATGTGAAATATATTATGAATTTCTGATAATATGTTAAGACAGTAGTTGTGACTATCTAGAACTTCTATCACTTTATACCTGACATGGTGATAGTCTAGCATACAAGATGAACATGTGATTCATATGTTCTTGAGATTCAATTATACAAGGTCTTTTATCTTATACTGCTCTGCAGAATCTCATCAGATATTGATTTGATTTTCTTGATCTTGTTTCACAGTTATCATAAAGGTCTCTGCTTAGTTATGAATATCTCAGAGCTTCATTACTATATTATCAGTGATCTGAATTGAACTGCAGAGGTTCAGTGTACACTGTGTGATCTTTAGAAGATTCAACACTTTCATGTGATATCTGTGTGTAAGAAAGAACAGGCTTACATCTATTAAAACAGCATCTCAACTGTTGATAGCAACCTCTGTGTGTAGAAGAAGATCATATCAATCATCTTATAAGTGATTACAGAACTTATAAAGATAATTCTTTACAGTCTGAATTATCTGTTCTGATGCATTATCAGTCTCAGAGTGATAGACAGTTGACAGATAGCATATAATCTTGAGAACTTAACAGATTCTTGTTCAGAGAGTACTCACAAATTGATGACTCTGATTCAATACTATTAATCTCAGTAATTCATGCATTCAATAGAATAAACTTTATAAGAAGACTTCAGCAACTTGTTCAGTATTCATCTTATTACAAGATTTCAATATTACATTCTTACTTAGTCAGTCAACAATGATCAGAATGTTCCTGCAGCTCTTACTCTCAGATAGGTTAATAGCAAAGTCAATTACTACATCTCATCAGATTCTATCAGAGACATTGAGTGATTTCAGTAGATCTTTTCTACAGTTCTTTCATAAGATAATAGAAGAATAGTGATTACAGTTTCAGACAAAGTGTCTGATGCTGTTTAATATCTCAGATCAGTAGAATTCTCAGAAGATCATTCTATACAGTTATTCACAGCTTAGATAATCAGTTATACACAAATCATATATCTCTTGCATTATTCAAGTGCATAAGAGTTCAGAGTGAGAGACTCAGTATTATTCACAGAATTATAGAGTATTATTGTCATTAATTAAGTATTCTGAGATATCAGTTCTGATATGTAGTTCTGAGAAAAATCAGAATACTTCTTAATATACTGCTTCAGTGAGAATCTGAAGAAGTTCATCAGCCTGAGCTGTTATATATCATAGTTTATTCAGTGTAGAGAAAGTGAAGATATCAATATCAGTTCTAATCAAAGAAGCATGTATGATGCTATGAGCTGTTCTATCTTGATCAATTAATATCTTCAGATTCAAGAGTCAGTGCTCTCAGTTCATTCAGTGAGTATCTGTTACATCAGATGATATATCTTACTCTTATCATGAGAGAACATCTGTCATCAAGTTCTGACTGTCAGAATGATAGTGTATTATAAAATGAAAGCAGCTTAGAAACTCAGATCATTACATCTGTCATTCAGTAAGTTTACAGATAGTTGTGAAGTATTTGAGATTCTTATAATCTGTGACTATCTCAAATTCAGAGACACTTCAGAGTTCAGAGTCTTATTCTTTTAAACAGTATACAATCATAAGAAGTTTCTTGTCATAGATCTCATAATTGCATTCAGCAGGACTCAGTTTCTTAGATATGAAGACATATGATTATAGAACATCTTCATCATCATATTATAATATCACTTCTTCTATCACATAGTCAGAGAAATCAGCTTCAACAACTGTCTCACAATCAGAATTAAATATTATCAGCAGAGAGATATTAATGAACATCTTCTTCATCTGTATAAATGCAGCTTCAGTGTTCACTGATCATTGAAATACTGAGTCTTTCTTAGTAAGATCTGTAAGTGATCTCATGATATCTGAGAAGTTTTGTATAAATCATCAATAGAAGTTAGCAAATTCAATGAAGCTTCATACATCTTTCACAGTACACAGAGCTTCTCATTCAAGAATGACAGAGACTTTCTCAGAATTCATTCAAATCTTCTTACTAGCTTCTATAATAAAACTCAGATACTTAATACTCTTGACTTCAAAATCATACTTATCAATATCTATTAATAGTTCTGCTTCTTGTAGTTATTATAATATCTTTTACACATGTTCTTGATATTCTTTTCTGAATTCATTGATGAAGATGAGAATGTCATCTAGATAAGCAGATGCAAACTTATTAAGGAAATCTCAGAGCACTCAGTTGATATACTTCTGAAATGTACTGAGAGCATTAGCCAGTTCAAAGAATGTGACTATTCATTTAAAAAGGCTATAATATATTCAGAATGCTGTAAGTCATTCATCTTCTTCAGTGATACAAATCTTATGAAACACAGTGACAATATCTAGTTTTATAAACTATTGAGCTCATCTGATCCATGCTAGAGTTTCATTGATGAGAGATAAGAGATATTGATCTTTCTTTATCAATCTGTTCAGATCTCAGTAGTTCATACAGAATCAGAGTTCTTCATCTGATTTCTTTACAAAGAGAATAGAGGCTGCAGCAGAAGAGTTGCTAATATGTATGAATTCTTTATTCAACAGATTATTGAGTGTCTTTCAAAGAAGAAGAAGTTCATCTCAGAACATGCTATAAAGAGAGTCTCATAGCAGTTCAGAGTTCTTATCATTCTTTTTCTCTAACTTGATACTGTGATTCACTTCAGAATCTCATAAGAGAAGTATATTCATAATATTATCTTGTCAGAAGATATCTAGATATTCATGATATTATTGAGAGAGTTTCATACAAGAATCTGTTATTATAATACAGAATAACTTTTCTAGAGTCTTTTTAATATCAGTCAGACTGACAGAATAGATTGACATATAATCTTACTGTTAATAACTCTGTCAGTGATTTTGATGATGACTTCTTTTTCAGAGTATTTCATACACATTGACAGAGATCTGTGTCAGGTTCATGATCTTATGAATATCATTTTTATGAACTCTATTATTGTTAGAGAATATCAAGCTTCTATTTCAAGCATTTAACAAGATGTCTTGTTCAGATAGCCAGGCAAGTTCTAACATAAGATTATAATCAAGATTATCAACTTTATACATGTAGACATCTTCACATTGATGTTCTTCTACATCTATGATCAGCTTCATCATATAACAGGTACAAATGTCTTTTGAATTATCAAATTCTGTGAGAAGTCAGAGTTTTGATAGAGAGATACACTGAAGGTTATAACATCTTACAACTGAAGATTTTATCATTGTATAGTGACATAGATCACTATCTATCATAGTCTTCATATTATACATGTTATTAATCACAGTGGATACAAGAATCACATTCATTGTCATCTTCTCTTCAAATCATTGTTGTTCAATCTCTTCAAGCTCCTGTTTATGAATTTGAACAGAAGCTAATCTTTTCCCTGTTTCATCAAGACATTCTCATAGTTATTCTCTGAATCTTCCTCTAATGTAACATGATTGATGCGGACAGACACTGATTCATTCTTCAAACAAGAAGACACTGATCCTTCTCTTGAATATGAAGATACATAGATTAATCAGCAGTTGAAAGCAATGTGTTCTGATCAGTTACAGTTGATGCACACTCTATGTTAATGTCAATCAGCGGCTTCTTCAGAAGTGATTCCAGGAACTCAGAAGTCTGTTCAGACAGCAGAGACTCTTGCTTGTGTATAGATATTCAAGTCTACTCAATTCATGACATCTGCATCATTGTTATTTCTCAGTGTGAGTATATAAGTCACTGAGATGTAACATCTTCTGTCACTGTTCTGTATATTCTTGAGCTTGATAAGACAGTTATTTATTGTTCAGAGCTGTGTGCAGAAGTTTTCATAAGTTAAGTCTTCATCTACACTCACAAGGGCCTGTAAGAGTTCAAAAGTCAATATCTTCTTAAGCATGCTAATCTTCATTCAATTCTTTCAAGACTGATCACCTGCTTCTAGAATCTTGATGTTGAAGTCAGAGATAAATGTTGTAAGAGAAGTGTTTCTCTGTCAGACACTCTGTAATCAATCTAATACTTTCTGTTATATAACAGTGTCTCAGAACAGAACATCAAGATGTTTCATAATATTATCAGATATTCACAACACTGGTTCACATGCTTTCATTCATGAATGAAACTTCTGTTTCATGTGATTCTTCAATTGTTCATTGATATATCAATCTTGATTGATTAATAAATCAATGAAATCTTCATCTACACTCAGTTTTGCAAGCATTTTCATCCTTCATGATGAGTAGAGAGTGAGATCAGAAGTATCAAAATATGCAGAAGCATCTAAGCATTCTTTCAGCACTTTTGTATTTAATTCTGTAGATGCTGAAATTGTATAGATTTCTTGTTATGATAATCATTGAATCTCTTCATATTAGCATTGTTGAGTTGCATGCATATCAGTTATTTGTTATTATTATAGTTTCAACATTACTCAGAGTCACTGTGGCACTGCATCTATACTCATATTCAAGAGTTTCATATTATCATTAGACATAGTTATATCAATTGTCAGATGTATGATATCTGTGAAATCTGAAGAAGTGTAATCATATTCTTATATATCTGAGTGTCAGAACTCTCAGATCTTTCACTGACATTCTCTTATAAGATCTTATTCTCTTCATAAGATCTTGTTGTGAGATCAGAGTGACTGATGAGTAAGCTTCTATCTAGAGACTTAGTATCTGCTTAACTGTGTGACTGTTTCTTATGCATTGTTACACATTCAGATATCTCTCAATGAATAATCATTTCTGATGAGAAGATAATGTGTGAATAATTATTTTCTAATAAGAAGACAATGAACATTTTTATAGTGTAAGAGGCCTACACTGAATAGATCAGTATAATATTGATAGGTCTTATATAACAAAGATAAAAACATTAGAGAAGAAAAGAAAGAGAAAGTACAAGAATCAGTGATTGAGATGGATATTTATACATGTATGTGATGGTGTACATGGTGGAGCTTCAGGGTGGAAGAATATACACGCGTTCGTAGCAGCCGAGGATCGGTGATCAGGAATGGCCGAGAATCGGAGCATACGCTACGCGCGTTCATAGCAGCCGCGGATCGGTGATCAGGAGTGGCTGAGAATTGAAGTGTACACTACGCGCGTTCGTAGCGGCCGCGGATCGGCGATCGGGAATGGAAGAATCTATGGAGTGTAATGGAATAGTCTATATGATTGATCGGGCGCAGCCCGCCACAATATCTGAATTAACTTTGACTTTGAAACATGATCAAATGCTTCTTTTATATCAATAAAAACTGCAGTTGAGACCAGATCTTCATACTTTGCTATTTGAATATCATGAATAACTGAGAGAACAGTGTTAATTACAGAACACTGTTTTTTATCTCTCATTTATTCACTGAATAAAAGAGAATTACTGATAGAGCTTATAAAAGATAGTTAAGTAGCTATTATCTTTTCTAAAACCTTTTCTAGACAGTTCAATAGAGATATTACTTTATATAACTTAGAAATTGAAGTTTTTCTATTAGGTTTTATAAGAATCACTTCAGTGGCTTCTCTCCAGCATTCAGAATGATATTCATTTTTCAAGAGATTGAAAAAGAGCTCAAAATATTCATTCTTTAAGTAGAAGTATGTATTTTAAATAATTAAGTGATTAATTGAATCAGGCTCTGCAGCAGTCTTAACTGAACTTGAGAAGATAGCTGACTCTAATTTATCTTGAGTAAGATCAGGCCATTCCCAGTTATTTTCATTAATATAGTTGAGAAGTGATATATTCTCTTCCTCTGAATCTGAATCTGATAAGTTTTGAAAAAGAGTTCTTATAAAAGCTTGATATTTTTTCTCAAAAGAGTTTGCTGTATATGATTCATTCTGAAACTTATATTCTAAGATTGAAAGTTTTGCTACACTTCTTGTTTTAGTATAGTTAAAAGTGTTAAAAACTTCTTTTTCTTATACTTCTTCAAGAAATTTATTTCAGCAGTCTGTTTTAGCTTTTTTAATATCTGAAAAATATTCATTTCTGACAGCTTTGAACTCTTTATCAGAAATTATATCATTCTTTCAATCTCTTCTAACAGTAGTCAATTGTTTTCTTTTAGATGTGATATTCTCATTTCATCAAGATTTTAAATACTCAGAAGACTTTCTCTTTGAAATATTATCTTTAACACTTGCTAGAATAATAGATGTAATGAGCTTCACTCTATTCTCAAGCATTTCATTTGAGATATCTTGATCAGAATGTCAATACAGCTCACTCTGTCTTTCAGATTTTAACAGTTTTATACTTTCTTCAACTGCCTTTCAGTCAGCTTTTTCAAAGTTAAACTGATTAGAGAGAAGAGAATTTTCACTCATTTATTCCTCACTCAGTTTAATATTAAATTGAATAATCTCATGATCTGATTCTGATGTCTCATTTGAATCAATAAATCAGTTTACAAGTCTTTTTTCTATTAGATTTTGTGATATGAAGATTAGATCTATAATAGATTTCTGTTTCATATCTTTTCTAAAGAATGTTTGTTGATCAGACTTGCTAACTAAATCTATTAAATGCTCAAAGATTCATTCAATCAGATTATCAGCTCTTACTGCTGTTTTACATTCTGAATTTCATCAGAGATGATGTGCATTGAAATCTTCTACAATTATAGAGTTTCTTAATGAAGTTATGTTTAGAAATTCTCTATCAATTGTTCAGATGTTATTATTTTTCTTCAATGACTTTTCATTATAGATATTTATAAGCTGTATAGTATCAAACTCATTCTCTTTATCTATAATATCACTTATCAGAATATCAGGGTCAGACATGATATCAAATCTTAGATTAAATTGATATCTTGATCTCTTTCTTTCATAGATCACTACTCTTGACTTTATCTCAGACTTTTGAGATAAAAAGCAGTAGTAGCTTGAATGAGAAATGACATATTTTTACTCAGTATCAAAATTCGGCTTCTGAAGCAGTATAAAATCAACTTTTTATTCAAATATAATTTAAAGACAAGAATAAATGCAATTTGAGTTTCTATTCACATTATTTTAAATAAATGTGATTTTTGAAGAGTTTTTAAACTTTTTTGTTGTTTTTATTGTATATTCATACTAAAAGAGAGTAGAGTAGAATCTAATCACTATTATCAGATAGTAGATTATAACTATTCTGAAAAGTAGAAATCTCAACTGCTTGTATTATATCTAGTTTATTATCAGAGTCATTTCTCAATTCTCTAATCTTAATAGAAGTTTGAGAATTTAAATTCTGTTTACATTTAGCTGAAGAATTGAAGTTTGAAGATTTAGATAGTTGAGAGTTTCTTCTTTTTAAGCTTGTAGTTGTGAGTTTGCTGGCTTGACTATTCTCATCAGTTCTAGATTTACTTTGAGCTTCATCTTTTCTTCAGTTCTTTTAAGTTCTTGAAGTAAACATACTTTCTTTTGAGCTAGATGCATGTTTTTCTTTGCAATTAGAGCATTTAAGTAGAGTGTGTTAACATATTTCATCTCTTTATAAGTATGTTTCACATTTATACTCACTAGTTTTGTGATCTCTGGTACAGAATGTATATTATGAGTCTCTGAAATAGAAGATTACAAAGTATTCATATCTTTGACAGTTTGAACACTGTGTTTGAGCTTTGAGATTTATTCTTGAGTCTTTGTATTCATGAACTCTCATTTTCAAATCTGCTACTCTTACTTCAGAGATCTTTAACTGTTCAAGTATCTTTATATATACTAGAACAGAGACATTTCTTCTACTTTGTCTGAACACAATTGAATTTAGTTATACAGGCTCTTTTCTCAGTTGAATAGAGTTGTATTCTTCTAATTCATTTTTGAGAAGTAGTATTTCTTCTTCACAGTCAAAAATTTCAACTGGAATATTATGAAGAATGAATTTATCTCACTTTTCATCTCTCTTAGATAGAATTATTATGTTTAACAAAGATTCTACTGCTGATTTTCACAGATTCTCATTCTGAATAAGAAATTCTACACTGAATTCAGACATTATAGTCAGAATGATAAAGTTTTCAAAGAAGAATGACTTAATTGAAGCTATAACTGATTTTTGAACTTCAATATCAGTCATTAACTGAGAAAAGAACTGCTGATTAATTTCATTTCTGATTCTAAAAATGAGATTTAAGTTTAGCTTATTTCTTTGCAAGATGTCCTATTTTGAGACTTTGAGAATAAGTCTTCTATTTCTGAAGATTTGAAAGTTTTTCTTCTTTTATATTTTTTCTTCACTTTTCTATCAATAGAAGTATGAGCATTATTCTTCTCAGTTTTCTCAGGATTTTGAGCATGTTTTGAGATAGCAGATTTAGAGACAGCAGATTCAGCTGCTTGAGCATATGTTTTCTTCTGATTCAAAGAAGAAGAAGAAGTAGAAAAGAAGAAAGAAGAGCAAGATAAGAAGTCAGTGATTATATTAGAAATTTTCAAAGTTTTTAGAACTGTGTTTAAAATTCTAAGTTTGAACTTGATCACTTTCTGTAGTTATCTAGCCTGAGTATAAAGAATTAACAGAACTTATTCATTCATCTCACTCAGACACTGCTTTCTAAGAATTTTACTTGCTTTTTCAAGTTTCTGTATTTCAAGAACTTGTTATTTCTCTATTTCTTCTTTCTTTCTTCTCTTCAGAATTTCAATCTCAGAAATAGCATTTGAGAAAGCATTCTTTTTCACATTAACTGAGTGTACTTTCAAACTCATTGTTCTTACTCAATGAAAAGTTGATCAGACTGTTTCAATTAAGAGGTTTCTAAGTCTGTTTTCAATTGAAAAGTTAGTCAGACTATTTCAAAAGAAGAATAACAGACTTTTGTGTATAAAACACCTGATTTTTTTCACACTAGTTCAGTAACTAGGTTAGATTTTTAAAGAGAATCTAATAAACTAAAATTGATTTTTAAGATAAATCAATAAAATCTTTACAATCTCTTTCTTAAGATACAGTGAGGAAAAGTATAATATCAATTGATAATAAATCAGATAATATAACAGTTTTTGAGAGAAAAACTGATAAAAAATAAATCAATTTTTTACAGAGAAATTGATTAAAACTGTTCAATTTTATTCTAAATTATTCAATTCTTCTCACACAACAAGTGTGCAACTCAAATCAGTTAATAAAGAGTATAAAAAGAAATTAAGTATTAATCAAAGCTCTTCAGTCACTGAAAAAGTAATTCTTACTTAAAAGAATATGAAATTATGATAGAAAATAACTCTGTTTTTAATTCTTTGTAAGAATATTGTATAAAACTTAGAGAAAAATATCTTACTTTTTCAAGAGAAGTAAAAAACTATTTTTAAGATCTTTTTTTTTTTACATTAACTGCTGTAGAAGAATGAGATAGAAACTGCTAAGATATATACTACTGTATATTTTCTATCAAGACTTTCTCTCTTCAGAGTCTTGATATTATAGAGAATATAAGTCTGTTTCTATATAATAATATAAATATTATCAGCAGAATGTAGAGGAACTGATTATTTATATCTCAAAATAGAAGACTTTATCAATGATTATATCAATATAGAGTTAATTCTCAAATTCAATAGAAATCTAGTATTGCTGTTCTCAATCTCTTACAGAATCTATTGAATATTAAGATATTAAAACTAGATTTAATATATCTCACTGTACAGAGATCAAAGACTCAGTCAGATCTTAAGATATACTGATTTTATAGTTGTTGTGTCTGCTGATTATATATTGAATACAGTTACTGAGGTATCTTTTTGTACTTTTCTGTCAGAGATGAGCCAGATTGAGAGAAGTGATATAAGAGTGAGACTTAGTATTAATGTCTAGATACACTGAAGACAGACTGCAGAGATTACACTTCAGAAGTGATCATTGAGTATATACTTGATATTATCACTGAGATATCTTTTTATATTTTTCTGCTGAAGATGAGTCAGATTAGAAAGAGTGATACAAGAATGAGACTTGATGTTGATGTTTTATAACATCAAAGATGAACAGGGTTTTCGCGGAGATTACTTCTCAGATATCTTCACAACTACAGATTGAGAATCTTCCAAAATTGAGAAGATTGATGCATATGACTAGGTCTCTTCACCTTACAATTTGTATGGCAATTTGGCCCGGGGTTGTGGTGTGATAGGGGAGAATGAGGGATAATTCCACACAGGAGTTTCAAACAACATCTGGTTCATGTTTGGCTGGATAACTCCACCACCACACAGGGTATGCGGTCGGCGATGGGGTCAAAATGCTCATATGATTGAGGGCTTTTCAATGAATCTATCAGCGGGTTCTTATTCGAAAAATCGAGCGAGTTCGTGGTGGAGCGGTTTTTGACAGTGACAGCTTGCTGACTGCTATCTTTAAGATGATTTAACAAATTTACATGCCAAATCAATTCTAGAGTTATGAAAAATTGTTGAGAGTACATATTCAACTGTTACACTGATAATATATGATATTCTGATAATTTCATTGACAGAGATGAGAATGAAGTGAAAGTTCAACTCAAGTTAAGATATTTATCACTATTATCAGAGACAATTACAAGAAGAAATAATTAAGAAACTTATGATTATAAAATATGAAATTATCAGACAGTTTAATATCTCTGATCACAGTATATCAGAGAAGTGTAGTTTTTATGAGAAAGTGAAGAATAAACTTATACAAGAATGTATTTAATTGTTTCATGAGTATTATCAATAATTGTTATCAAATTCTGATTATATAAGCAATCACTGAATAAACTGAATGAGACTGATTTTAATCTTCAGTTTCAGTCTTATTCTGATTTTGAAAGAATGATTATCTTTCACAGTTTATTCTGAGAAATTACTCTCATTTTACTGTTCTTGAATTAAATCTGATCATTTTTCACATCATTTCTCTCAGAAATGATTTATTTTCAGATTTTTTTGAGACTTGATTCTGATGGGACTCACACTAAGAAATGTATGAGATCAGACTAAATGAGACTAAATGTGAAATTTATGGTTCTGCCGGCCAGTCTATCTCTGAGTACAGTATTGAAGACAGACAGCTGTAGAAGTAGTAGAACACTATAAAGAAATAAATTAATCAAGAGACTGATTTCATAAGCAGTGAATACAGACTTTTAACATATTATTCATTCTTGAAAATCTATAGAAGATAATTAATTAAATGTATTATCTATTCAAGAATTTATACAGAGTAGATAGTTGATGAAATGTGTGATCTATTATTCAAGAATCTGTACAGAGTAGATGATATAATTGATAAGATAAAAGATAAATGTATTATAAGTATGTAGAGACATAGAAGTTATAGTGCAATATCACAGAATTGTGCTTTACTTAATTCTACATCAATCAGTGAGCTGTATTCACATCAAGAACTCTAAAAAGGAAATTCTCCACTTTTAATAACCAGGGTTTTCATCATATATTTGCTTCGCTTCGCTCCGCAAATAACATACAACAATGATAACAAGAATTTCTAAGAATAGGTCAACGTCGGTAGTCCCTTCCAAAAGTAGTTTTGGTATCGTTATCGAGGACCTACGCAGTATAGTTGCACAAACAGGTCGTTAAACTTCCTAGGAAGCTCGATGTTTCTATCAGCGACAGCAGTAGCATGTCTATCTGAAGGAGTTCAATTGTTGAACGATATACTTTAAACTTATTAGCACCACTCAACCACTGACAAAACTACAGGGATATATACGGATTGAAGAGCGGACAATTGCGGGATGAAGACCGTAAAGCCTTATTATTATTATTATTATTCTTCAATTATAGATGTATGCAGTCAGAGACTATAACATCTACCTGAGAACTTTTAGTTCTCACGGTTTTTCCTATATCTGTAAAGTTAACTATTATACATTCATCAATTTCAGATATGCAAAATCAGAAAATTCCAGCCCAGAATACAAAAACCGTTTACAAATTGCAGTGTTTTAACATCTTGGATGCTAGACCGTAAAGCCTGATGTAGATATCAAAATCGCGACTCGTGCTGGAGCTTCATATAACTCTGCATCTCTTTTGCAGTCCTCTCCTTGTACATGTACATGTACAAAACGATTTCCACTTCTGATAATTTCTCGGTGTTGTGAAAGTATATCTCGCTTGAAAGTGTTGATGAACCGGTTTCTGACATCTTTAAGTTCGGAAACTGAGTCCTCAAGGTCAGAGATACGGCGCTCTACTGATTTAAGTCTGTTCTCAACGCCAGCCAAGGAGGATTCTGTCGCCTTCAAGAAGTCCTTGATCGTCTGTCTATATGTCGAAATGCCACTCCATGTACTGGGACACTCATGGTAAATGGCGGAGTGCTCCTTAGCCGTCAGCAGTCGCTGCTCGAGGGCTGCTTTTCACTTCTCAATTTTTTTGACTGTTGATCTGTTTGGAGGTGAGAAAGCATACTGAAAGGAGTCTTAATTCAAAATATAACCAACTACTTTTGAAATTGATCTGACCAACTGTTGACAAATAAGTGAACGGAGCCACAGAAAGTAGAAGAGGATGCAAGTACGGGTCTGTTAGTCTTTTCAGTTAAACAGAGTGACTAGATGTCAGGAAAAAGAGGTTATACACTACTGAACACTATCAACATCGTATTACTACAATATTTCTCATCATTATCAGCTTACTACAACACTTGTCTAATACTCACTTATGCTAGCTCTCTTGGCTTGTACATATATTTTACTATAAATAGCTCTATCTTTTGTATGAAATAGATATATTAGATAGTGTATGAATAATATAACAAGCAGATCTTGATACACATAAGATTTATATGTATTCAACATATTCATCTGTGACACTTAATTTAACAGTTATAAGCCTGGTAAGCAGCATCTGAAGAGAAGTATAATACACTGATCTCAATCCTCATTCAAACTGATAACTATTATTCAAACTGAGATAATAGATTCTCACTTATATATGTTCTGAAATACTTAACTGATATACACTCTGAATTCTGATCATATCTATTCTTAAATACTTGAACTGATTTCTCAATTCATTCAATATAACTGATATGACAGACAAGACAATGTCTAGTGTAACTGTACACCTTAGTGTTTCTGAAGATTGAAAACTTTGGTACAAGCATATACTAGAATATACAAAGAACAAGAAGACATCAGACTTTATCAATCTTGATAAACCTGATATCTTCTCTGAACTAGAAGAATCTCTGAAATCTGAGTGTTCAGAAGAAGTCACTGCAGAGATAAAGATAGTATATAATATCAAGATCACTGCATAAAAAATCAAATATATAAAATATGAGAAAATAAATGAAGATATAACAAAGATATAAGATGTTATATAAAGAACAGTGAATGTCACAGAGCTATAATATATACACAGTGAGAATAATAATATAAAGAACATTATTCATTCATTAAGAGATTGTCTCTCACTCATGACTGCAGATTATCAAGATAATATAAGAACTTGATATCATGATCTCTGCAAAGCACTGAAAAACAGAGATATAGAGAAGTGATTAAATAACTGATCACTCATCAAAGATAATATCAAAGAGATGAATATAGCTGAACAGTTCAACTTGAAGAAAGATTTCTTAAATATGAATCTAGTTATTGATGCAGATTATATACAAGTATGAACTAAGAATGTTCAATGTGATAAAGATGTTATATCTTTGATAGAGTTAGTTAAGAACTTTGAGAAATAGTATAGAGAAATGAATATTCTTAAAGAAGATAAATCTATGAACTTTGCTACTCTTAATGAAAGATCTTAGCAATTATCACTAGTGATATTTAAAAACTGTATCTGCAGAGCTCATCACTGATATACTCAGTGCTACTATCTCAATTCATCAAGAAAGTCATCTGAATGAAAGAAAAATGAGAAGAAGAGAACTCAGATTAATCAAGTTCTTAAAAATAAAGAATTGAAGAGATACATTGATTGTGTGATATCTAGAGATTTATTCATGAATACAGATATAATAGATATCAATGAAACAGTTCTAGAAGAAATGATTCTGAAGTAATCAGATTATCAATCTATTAATTATCAATCTATTAATTAGCAGATCTGAAAAATATTGATGAACTCTTCAAATTCACACTTCTATCTTCAAAACTTCTGAATCTTTGATACTGATGTGAAACAGTATATATACAATAATCAAATATGTTTTCTATTCTTTACATCTGTGAATGAGAATGTGAAAGTCTATACAGACAATTTCAGCACTAAAGTTGAAGATTATGAAACTGTTAGAACTATCATGATAAATGAAGCAGAAAAGCAGTTCAATGTCAATCTCATTAACACAGCTTATATACTGAATTTTCATATAAATATCATTGTATGAAAACTGTGTTTTCATATAGAAGATATCTATTATGATGAAAAAGACTTCAGATTGTGAAAATACATAGATAATACAATCTTTGCATGTATTGAAGTATTTGAGAGATTGCTAGTTACATAATATAGTGAAATAGCTGTTTTCTCAACTATCTTGAAAAAATTCACTACTGAAGCTGATGCAGCTACTACATCACATACATCTAATATCACTATATCTGAAAAAATAATATCTTCAAATTCTTCAACTTCTATAAATTCTTCTTCTAATCTGTCAAAACACACTTCAACAAATCATTCTTTCAACCTGTCAATATGTATAAAACCTTCTTAAAAACCTAAGATCTCTATAGCTACTCAGTCTACATTAGACTGGCCGCCGGGACCATGAATTTCACGTTTGGTCCCATTTGGTCTGGTCCCATACATTTCTTGGCATGAATCCCGCTGAGACTGGCTATCAAAAAAACATGCAAAGTGACTATATATCAGATCTTAAAATGGAACCATGACTTGAAAAAAATGAGAAAGTGGTTCCATTTGGTCTCATTTAGTCCCATTCTTGGCATAAAGTTACTATTTTTAGACATTTTAAGGTTTTTTTTAGACTATTTTTAATTTTTTAAAAAGTAACACTTTTTGATAACACTCAAATGAGATTTAAAGTCATTTAAAGCAATAAAAATAATTTAAATTGAGAAGTGGAAATCATGGTCCCATTTGGAAAATGTGACAAGAGTAGACAGTAAGTCCCACTGGGACAGTATGAGACTACTATCTAATGTTAAAACCGTGTAATGGGATCAGTTGAATTGGTAATAGAACTATCAAAAAATCTGGTCCTGGTCCCAGACACGGTCACACGGTCAGTCTAGTCTACATGATATAAGAGATTAGAACATTCATCAAAAATTATCATTCAAAAGCTTGTAAATGATGCAACTGATGTTCAAATCATCAATCTAGAAGATGCTGTAAATGAGCTTATCACTGAGCTTTGCAAACCCTGTCATCTATCTAATACAAAAAATCAAATATCTAGACATTTTCACATTAGATCTCAAATATCATTTGAACACCTATACATGAATATCATACATGGCCCTACACAGTGCTATAATGATGAGTGTTATCTCATACATTTCATGTGTGATTATCTACATTTTCATATAGCTATAACAGCTATCTGAAAATCAGAAATCTGAAAAGCTCTTAGATAAGCTATCAATTGAATTAAATATCAATTCAACTGTACTATAAAGATTATTCATATCAACAATGATACTGTAATCAAGAAAGCAGATGATTTCATAAATTAAGTGAATAATGAAGGTCTAGAGATGAAGTATTCTTCAGAATATATTCATGAGTAAAATCATGCAGCAGAGTGAGCAGAAGTAATATTAATAACAAAGACAAGAACTCTACAGATAGAATCTCTTCTGTTATAATCACTTTTCTCTGAGATTGCACTTACTGTCATCTATCTAGTGAATTGAACCTCTACTAGAATTCTAGATTGAAAGTCATCTCTTCAAGCATTGAAAGAATTTCTACAAATTAAATCTTACTTCTGTGCTTATCTTTGAATCTAGAGATGTCACATCTATACAAAGATACTGAATAAAGTTCTTAATAGAAACTACTCTCAGAAGCTAGATCTCTGAGCATATATTAAATATCTAGTTGAATATGATTCTACAAACATCTATCAAATTTGAATTTCACACTTAGAACAGGTAATAAGAGCAAGAGATGTAATGTTTGATAAGAATAGAAAATTCAACTTAGAAGATCTCTACATTAAAAGACAACTAAGAGATTGAGTATCTAAGAAGATGAAGCTTCTACATATGAAAGTTTAAGAATCATTGATGACTTTTATAAATCAATTGAAAGAGATTATAGATGCAGATATTGATGTTTTTCACTCTGAAGAAAATGCTCAAAGCTCTGAAAAAAATAGAGAAGGAAAATAATGAAAATAAATATTATAATGTTTTGATTCTTTCTATATCAGATTCAATGCCAGAGTTAACATATTCTAATGTTGATATTAATACTTATTCAACTGTGATAGATAATTAAACACAGAATATCGTATCTAGAGCTTATAATATCAGTGCTGATTTTAATGAAGTGAATATCATTGAAGACTGCAGAATCTGAAAATGCAGAGCTGCTCATCTTATAACAGTTTCAAATATTAAAAACAATCTGTTATAAATAATCAATGATGTAATGTGACGGAATTGAAGTGATGACTAGTCAGCAGTGTTATGTAGAGATAGTTGTTTAAGAAGCTGTATAAGTGAGCCTAACTATCTTGCTTAAATAGTGAGCTTGTAGACTACAGAGTTATTGTGAGAATATCACAGATATAATACTTAGTATATTAAGAAGATTGTATAAGACATGCAGTAACTCTTATATATATTTCAGTAGAAGAAAAATAAATCACTGATTTCTTTGATAAGAAGTCAGCATCTAACTATTCTATATAGACAATAAATAGATACTCTTCTCTTATTTTATAAGTGAGAATAGCTGAAGTGATATCTCAGCAGTGTCTTATTATTGAGAAAGAGTAATCTACTGATCTTATATAGAAGTGAGATTCTTATATTTATTAATTAAATCTTTCTATAATATATCTGAATAATGTTATAGAGTGATTGAAAACTAGTTCAGATAGAATGAAATCATCTGTATAAAAGTAATAAGCTGTATGAAACTGTAACAGAGTCTTGATATAACTGAGAGTATAATAATACTCTTCTCTTTAAGAATATAGTCTCTATACTCTTAAGATTACTGAATTAGAAATTATCTTTGTTATATAGTAACAGTTATAAACTGATTAATGTACATGTGCTGTGTGTGATATAAAGAAATAGATGAGTTTTTCTACTGATTATATAAATTTTCTCTTTCTCATCTTCATTCAAATCAAACACATGTGGTTCGGAAGAACGTACGACCGTCGGATAATAACGCGGCCGCTTCCGAACTAGTGTACGAGTGTAAAGGGGGCCATAGCGGCCACTAATTAATTTAGTGTATAATATTACAATATATAAGAAGCCGGTGTATATCTGTAATTATACACTGACTTAAGCAATCTTTGAATCACATCTGATAGCATGTTTAAAAACTGATGAGAAGCACAGACTTCTTCAGAGTGTGATAATTCTGTCTATGAAGTAATTTATAGTTATCATATCAGTGTGATTCTAGAACATCTCAAAAGATAGTGTATGAAGAGTGATAAGTGAAAGAGTATCTGATTGATACTGCTTTGCTTATTAAGGAAAAACTTCATACCCAGACAAATGCTATGTATGTGAATGAATAAGATATGAGAAAGAGAATAAGAGCAGTGAATCAGATTCAAAGAAGTTCACTCTCTACTTAAAAGAAGAATAAAAAGAAAAGAGTGACTATCACTGAAGTTATACAATAATAACAGAAATTATATAATGATACAGTGATATAATAATAGACATTATACAATTAATGAAAAATCACTGAAATAAATATCTCTTCTAGTCAATATGAATAATACTCTTCTCTGCTATCTGAACTGAAAGATATGCAGAACCTCTTAGAGAGTTTACTTAAAGCAGTAAGAAAAGCAGCTGAGATCACTGAACTGAACTTAAAGCTCTGTACATGTATAAGAATTCTAAACAAGATCAAGGTCTTGTGTATACAGTGATAGACTGAGATGAAAGTTAAATAATAATTAGTATTCACTGCAGATTAAGTATTCACTATAAAGAGCTTCACTGATACAATCATTATTATTAATAAGAATAGAGAAAATCAGATCTTAGATCTACAGTAGAAGATTAAATATTTACATAGATAGATAATTACACTGAATGTGAAGATCTCACTATAATTGTTCACAATCTCTTCAGAAGTGTATATATTATCAGAGATCACTGCACAGAATGAGAATCTGAGTATGAAATACATTAAGCTGAGAGATCTGTCAGAGCTATTAAGCTTCAATGATGACTGAAAAAATAATGCTGCAATCAGCTGACTAAGTCAGATGTGATTATATTATCAGATTAAATATGAACTCACAGATAGATAGTCAATGAAATTTCAACAAGTCTTAAGATCTGCTGCATTTCTACATGAAAAAGCAAAGTTATTATGAATGACTGATGAAAAGATGAATCTCACAGACTCAGAGTGATATTTATTATTAGTATTATTATTATTCTTTCATTATACTCATATGCAAGCGGAGCTTATGATGAGTTCTTGTGTGATGTTAAATACAGGTCAAGTGTTGATTATACAGGAGGAAATACAGGTGTTGAGACCATATCAAGATAACAAGAACATAGAAAATACAAAGGAGTGATAATTAGATACATGCAATAATAACTTCCCAGCCCAGGAATATAGAGTGATTTTTATTAAAGTGATTTGTACATCTCTGTATTTATTAGAAACCTGAGGTGCTTGAGTTCCGGATTTAATGTATCCTCTGCGGGTTTCGAACTCACACGCCTTGGTTTCCCACACCAAGGTGCTACCGGGTGGCCGCATTAACCATTCGGCCACCGGGGCGAGTGATATTCATTCTTATGAACATGAAATGAGTTTTTCAAATAAATCTTGCACAACTTTGAGAAAGTGAATGCATGAGACAAGTGTTATAAATGCTTCACTGAGTGTAGACAAGTGAGTGATCTTACATCATACTTCATATACTTCAGCTTATACTATCTCATATTGAATGAAGAGCTTTCAACATCTTTCTGTTTACAGATCTTTATTCATGATCTTACACCTGAGTTAAGAGCAGAATGAAAATACTTAATCTCACAGTCAGACACAGTGAAGAAAGCATATAATATTCTCATTGTACAGAAATAAGCAAGTTAATTATAACAGAAAATACTGTAATTGAGTATATCTTAGTGAAGAATGAGTAATCAGACTTCTATGATACAAGTTACACACTCAGATACAATGAATCTAGATCTGAATATCATTGCTAAAGCACTGAATCTCTTAAAAAAGAAATCTTCTAAGTGAAAACCTTGATATCATGAGTATTAAGCTTGTTTCAACTGTGAATATCAAAATCATGATATAAAAGATTGCACTCAGTGTGCACAGTCAAGAGAAGTAAGAGAGTTAAAAAACTAGCAGAATCAGTGAGCTCAGAGACACTTACTGATATTCTATAAAAAGTCTTCAAAGTGAAAGAGATGCTCACATTAGATGACACTCTGAATTCTGTGAATATAAAGAAGAAGCAGGCTTCTGACTGAGATGCAGATGAGGATGAAGTAAGTACTCATCTTAATATCTTGAGACCTGAAATATTAATGTATAAGAGACACTTGAGTAAGAATTGATAGATGACTGTAAAAGTGTTAGCAGACATAGAAGCTTCTATACAATATATTGATGATTATATAATTCAAAGACTGAAAGAAGTTCACTGAGTGAAGAATTCCTGATACATAAGATTATCTGATATCTGATATTTGATATTACCTGTAAAAGTAAGAGTTCTCTTGCACTTCAGAGAATGATCTTGCTATATTTAAGCATGAGAGCTGCAGAATGTGAAATATGACCTTATTCTCAGACTTAATTGATTCTAAAGATTCAATCTGCAGATTCAATAATGTACATATCACATGTGATTAACTGATAGAAAGAAAATGATTCATATAATTCTATCAACTGATATGAGAAGAACATTTCATGTCTCTGATATAGAAGAATTAAATCTGCTTACACATTAACAAGTAAAGAGAATGATTTGCAAGATCTCATCTGAAAGTATTCTGTATGTAATACAGGATCTGAAAGTGAAGAAAATCAAGATAAAGAATATGCAAGAGGATAAGTGTATGAAGAAGCTTCTGAAGAAGTATGAGAAGGTTTTTTAAACAGATCTTTCACTGAAATTGTCACTGAAATGAGGATTTGTACATGAGATTGACATGAAGAATGTAAAACCAGTCAATCAGAATGTGTACTCTCTGTCACAAATGCATCTTGAAGAACAGAAGTGTCAGATCACAGATCTTCTAGAATATAGTCTTATATAACTCTCATTAAGCACATGAGGCTTTTCAGTCCTATTTGTGAAAAAGATGAATGAGAAGTGATAGATGTGTATCAATTATAGAGCACTCAACAAGCTTATGATCAAGAATGAATATTCACTGTCACAGATTCAACAATAGTTGAATACAGTTGAAAATATCTGATATCTATCAAAGATTAATCTTCTCTTAGAATACTGACAGATGTGTATAGATGAACTGTCAGTTCTGTGAACTGCATTTAATATACAATGAGAGAAGTTTGAATTGCTGATAATATTATTTAATCTGACAAATGTGCCTGTTATCTTTCAAACAATGATGAATACAATTCTTTATAAACAGAATGAAATCTCATATCTTATATATCTTGATAATATTCTAGTCTTTTCAAACTTATATAATAAACATCTGAAGTATCTTGATGAAGTGCTTACAACTCTGACAGAGTATAAGCTCTATATTAAATTAATCAAGTGTGTGTTTGAAATGAAAGAGTTGAAGTTCATAGAATATGTAGTGAATGATGACTGTATATGCTTCATTCTGAAGAAATTGAATATTATAGTGAATTGACCATGACTGAGAAACATACATCATGTATAACAGTTTCTTGAATTAATCTTATATTACTGCAGATTTATCAAGAATTTCACATGAATATCTATATCACTCTCAGATCTCTTAAGAGAAATAGATGCAAATCTGTGAAAGAAGAAGTTTTATGCAATTATCTGAAATACTGCATGCAAAGAGGCTTTTCTCACACTGAGAGAATGTGTAATAATATTCTCAGTGCTTATTCAATCAGATTGTGATAAATCTTTCTACATTGAGATGAATACATCTGAATGAGCTATCAGAGGCATTCTTTTACAGATGAGTAAGAATGACAAGCTGCATCTGATAGTATATAATGATAGAAAACTATCAGACACTGAGCTCAATTACTCAGTACATGAAAAGGAATTGCTAGTAATCAAGTACACACTGGTGTTATGAAATAGATATATTAATAACAGGCATACAATAATAGTGATCACAGATCATGAAAGTCTTATCTATCTACAATTGATAATAAAATCTTTCAAACACTTAGTATATTGAATCTCAGAGTTCTAAGTATATAATCTTCATATCAAATACTGAAAGAGACTGAATACTGTGATGTCTGATACAATCAGTCACAGACTCAATTTCATGAGTGAGAATTCTGCAAATCAGGTATAAGAAATGTTCATGCTAAACATACTAAGAGAATACAAGGAATCAAAAACTTCCAGCCTTAGAATATGAGTTTCAGAATGAATTATATACAGCAAACTCTTTTGAGGAAAAATGTCAAGCTTTCATGAGAATTCTCTTTCAGAACTCACCAGATTCAGATTCAGAGAAAGAGAAAGAGAATATATCACTTCTCAACTACATTGATGAAAATGACTGGGAATGACCTGATCTTACACAAGATGAATTAGAGTCAGCTATCTTCTCAAGTTCTGTTAAAACTGCTGCAGGTCCTGATTCAATTAATCACTTGATTATTCAAAATACATATTTCTACTTAAAGAATGAATATTTTGAGCTCTTTTTCAATCTCTTGAAAAATGAATATCATTCTGAATGCTGAAGAGAAGCCACTGAAGTGATTCTTACAAAATCTAATAGAAAAACTTCAATTCCTAAGTCATATAGAGTAATATCTCTATTGAACTGCCTAGAAAAGGTTTTAGAAAAGATAATAGCTACTCAACTATCTTTTATAAGCTCTATAGATGATTCTCTTTTATTCAGTGAATAAATGAGAGATAGAAAACAGTGTTCTGCAATTGACACTGTTCTCTCAGTTGTTCATGATATTCAAATAGCAAAGCATGAGGGTCTGGTCTCAACTGCAGTTTTTATTGATATAAAAGAAGCATTTGATCATGTTTCAAAGTTAAAGTTAATTCAGACATTGAAGATATTAAAAGTGCCACTTTCTGTAAGAATAAGTGCTCGCAGGCGATTATTCAGGTGTTTGCAGCTTGGCGTGATATGTACTGTTAACTACTAGAAGTGTTCACAGTAGGAAGATAAATGTAGAGGTCAAATGTATAATAGCATTCAAGCTGAGTTGTGAATAGTATTCGCGAACTCCAGTCTATATAGTTGTGTGTAGCCAAGGGCCGCTAGCCCTATTGATTATGCAAGAGATAGGAATAGGGGTAAAGAATCCATGAGGAGCAGGATTTCTTACATATCCCCCCCTCTCTAAGACTTCATTCACAAAGCCTTTCACTGAGTGACTTCATAGTCAGCTCAGCACTGCAGTGATACTCACTAAAAATCCTTCACATCTATAAAAAATCTCAGTGAGGAAAAATCCCTTGTTACTGTGAAGAGAAAAGAGTCTGTCACTCAGTTTCTTGTTCTGTGAGATTCTTTATAATCTACAGATTCTTCTCTGACTATCATACAGATTCATCTCACATCTTTCATACAGAAGAGTTTCAGTTAACTCTCAATCATTTTCATGAGATTCTTGTGTGATCATCACACAGATTCATCTCACAGATGAATCACTCTCTGTGAGATCACCCTTATCAAAGAGAAACATTCACAAGTTAATCTTTTATTCATTCTTATAAATCATTGCTCTTTGACACTGTAGAATTATGAGGAATTTTCCATTCTTTCACCAACTCTGTAGAATTGTAGAATCAAGATATTCACAGTCTGTAATCACTCTTTATAGTCACATAGAAAGATTCAGGCCTGCAATTCACAATCACTCTTGTTTACTAGAGTAATCTGACTGTTTCACAGAATCACTCACAGTGTAAGCAAACCTCTCTAGAGTAGTATAAATATCCCAGATCTGTCTGTGAAACTTCATCTTCTTTTCCCTTTTTCTGTAACAGCTCTCATTCTCACAAACTATGAGTATTCTCATTCATCTGCGAAGTGTTTTCACTCAGATGACAGAGAGAGAGTGTTTCTGACAATGTTCACATGTTGATTCAAGAACTTTCCAAGAATAAAAATTTTTTCAATTTCAACATCTTTATAAACAATGTCTGGCCACTGCTGAGCTTCTCATGAGTGTCCCTGCAACTTCTCTGATCACTTTTTACTGGCTGATGAAGCAGGGGTGCCACTGTCCATGACTGTGCCTTCACTCTTCTCAGCCCTGTCACTGCACCTGATCTTCAGGCCAGCAGCTCATCCCATTCCTTCCCCAGGCCAGCTCCTGACTTCAAGCAGTGCAGTCTCTCTTTTTGCTGTAAGTCTTCTCACAAGTAATTCCTTACAGATTCTAGCTGACAGTTCTTATGAAGCTTTCAGTGTTGTCAGTGTCTTCTGTGGCCCCGCGGGCCTACAATCACCCCCTTCCTGCCTGCACAATCTCTGACCAGGCATATGTGAATATGCCTAGGTTCTCTGTCAATGATTCTCACGCCGCGGCGCATTTCTGCAATCTCATTGTCAATGAGAGATGAGTCCCTGAGTACCTATAAAATCCAGGTAATCAAGGCAATGTGAATGTCATGAATTCACAACAGAAGTTGACCTGAGCAGATGAGCTCTCTCTTTACATTCTCATTGTTTCTGAGCTGAATACTCCAGCATAACTGAGAGAGTAGATACAGCTTTGTGAGAGATATCTGATTATACACACAGATGACCAGTCTTCAAGACCCTGCTGCAACTGTGCACATCCTGATGTCCAGCTTCTCTGAAGTCTGTGCATTTCTGGTGATCTTCATGTCAAATGCAATAATTGTCTGTATCACAGACATGATACTTTCTGCTTCTTTGAAGAGAAAAATTGATAGTTGTGAGAGAATTGAGTGTTACAGATATTAATAATGTGAGTGTGAATTTTCTTTATTTTTTCTTTATTAATCTCTAAATTGCATTCACAGTCCTGTTTATTTTCTTGTTTTTTAGCTTTAATGAGAACATGTTTTCTTCTTTTCTTGCATACACTGCAGACTGTTCATCTCAGTAGAAACTCATCATCTTGTAGACTAGAGTTTGTAAATGACAGTGTTAATATCTTTATTACAATCAGGTTCTTAGCAAAGACTGCATCATTCTGACTTATCAGGATTTGTAGTATGAAAGTCATATCTCAGCTTCTGCAGATGTCTTATCTGTCTGAATGATTTTCAAGTGAACTCATTTATCTTATCAGAATACTCTTATCACTGAACCTTGAATCAGAGCTCATAATCTCACTTCTCTGAGTTAATAATTTCTTTAACCTGATATTCTCTTTCACTCTCTAGTGCTTTATAAACAGAGTGATGAGTCACAGAATTCTCTTCTGAGAATTCCTTATATTCACAGAGCAAAGAGACATGAAAAACATTGTGCATCTGCAACTCAGATGACAGTTTCAATCTATAGAACTGTGAGCTAACTTTCTTCATAATCTTGCAAGACTCTGTCTACAAGAGATTCAGCTTCTTACTAGATCTTCACATGATGATGTTTTCTAAACTCAGTCAGACTCTATCATCTTTCTTGAAACTCTTTATAATATGCTTAGAGTCATAGTATCTCTTCTGATACTCTTAGGTCTTTCTCAAGAATTCACAGACTTTCTTCTGAATCTCCTGAATTCTCTCAGCCTGTTCATGAGCATCATCACACTCTATAGTGTACTCTCGCGGGTCCATCAAGATCATCTGTGGATGAGTCTCAGTGAGCATCTCAAAGAGGGTTTTATCTGTGCTGACATGTTTTGAGTTGTTGTATATGAACTCTGTGAGTGACAATTAATACATTCAGTCATTCTGATTGTAATTGACAAAGCATCACAGATACTGTTTCAATATACTCATCAGATGTTCTGTCTGATCATCTGTCTGTTGATGAAAAGTCATGCTTAGATCTCATAAGATCTTCAGTATAGTCATCAGATCAGATCAGAACTCTTCTGTGAAGATTGATTCTCTGTCTGAGACAATGTTTACAGACAATTCATGCAACTGAATCACATTGTGAACAAAGATATGAGTCAAATCCTTTGACTTCAAGTTCTTGTAGATGAGTATAAAGTGTGTTATCTTGATGAAGTGATTTACTATCACCAGCACACTGTCAAAGCAGGCATCATATATGTCCTTGCTTTCAGAGAGGCTCACAAGGACATTCATTCCTAGCTGTTCCCAAGGTTCCCACAGAATGGATAGAGGAGTAAGTTCTTCATATGACCTGGATCACACTACTCACAAACCCTGACAAACAGCACAAGAATTCACTATCTTCTTCACAAGTTCTTGCATCTTCAGTCAGAAGTATTTTCTTGTAAGCAACTCATGAGTTCTAGTGTCTGTAAAATGACCTGCTAGAGAAGAGTCATGATATCTTTTAATGAGTTCTACATGTAGAAACTCATTTGCAGGCATATAAATCTGGCCCTCTCTTTGCAAGAGGCTATTTAAGTCTCTTCAATTCTTTATTTCTGCAGGATTGATCCCTGCTGTGAGCAGTTTCTGAATATACTGAGTATATTCATTCTTCAGTTGCAGTTCAGACAATCTGGATAGAAGATCTTACAAAGACTTGTACTCTGTTTCTCCTTGCATCAGGTCTTCCACAGTGCTTCTCAAAGCCTGCAAATTCTTCAGATTATAGATACCCTCTTCAAGAATTCTTACAGAGATTCTCAGAGTGTTGACTCTCAGTGTTGTAGAGAGTAGTTGTGCAGGCTTCTTCTCTCTCTTCTCCCTCTTCTCTCATGAGGAATTGAGAGACTCTTCAGTCAATCTCTTCACAACACTCAGTCTGAGCATCTCATGAAGCTTTTCTGTCTTCTCTAGTTTCTCTGTGTCTGTCATCCTGGCCTCCTTAACATAGTCTGATCTGTGAGAGAGTTCATCTGCTGAGTTCTTAGTTCTCTTGATATATTCTATCTTAAATCAGAACTCACTCAGTCTCTGAGTTCAGTGAATCTGCTGCTGTGAGAGTTTCTTGATTGAAGTAAACTATTACAAGCTGTCATAATCAGTTCTAACAGTAATCACTGTTATAAGGCTCTTGAAGTAGTGATATCAGTGATGAAAGAATTTCACTATTATAAGAAGCTTCTGATTATAAATGTCATAGTTGATCTTCACAGATTGCATCTTCTGTGAGAAAAAGGCCACTGAAACCCAGTTCTCATTTGACTGTAGTTATGAGACTATTTCTGAAATTGTAAAAAAGAAGACATCTGTCTTCAATCTGATTAAGAGCAAGAGATCAAAGTGAAACAGTATCACTGCATCTATGAATATCTGTTTCAATCTTGTAAAGGCCCTGTGAGCTTCTGAGATAAGAAAGTTCTTGCAGTTCTCTCTTCTCAACAATCTTTTCATTCTCTATTCACAGGATGACTTCTTCTTATTTTCACTCTTCAGTATGTCTGTAAGAGTCAAGAAGATTCTTATGAACACAAAGATAAATTATCTATAGAAATTCACAAAGCTCAGAAAGATCTGAATCTCATGAATACTAGTTGGCTTCAGTCATGATAGAATAGTCTCAATCTGTGAAGGTTTCATCTGAATATCATCCACAGTGATTACATATTCTAGGAAATTAATCTGACAGATACTGAAGTTGCACTTTGTAAGCTTAATATACAGTCCTGCCTCATCTAAGGCCTTCAACACACTTTGCACATGCTCAGTGTATTCTTTCTTCTTCATGAAGTACATCATCACATCATTCAGATATATTATCACAAAGATATTCAGATATACACAAAGTGTTTTATTGATGAAAGACTGGAATGTCACAGAGACATTAATCAGATTAAAAGACATCACTAGATATTCAAACAATTTCAGTACAGTTCTAAAGACAGTCTTTCATTCATTCTCAGACTGTATTCACAGTCATGTATATGCATTGATCACATTCAGTTGTATGAATATGACAGCTTCTGTGAGACAGTTGATCACATTCTCAATCAGAGACAGGAGATAGTAGCTCTTTATTATCTTGAAGTTCAGATTGTGATAGTCTACACATAATCTGAGATCTTCATTCTTCTTCTTCATGAATATCACAGGGGCTCCCACAGAGGCCTGTGAAGATCAGATAAAGTCATTCTTCAGATTCTTCTTCATATAGATCTGCAAGGCCTCTGTCTCATGATGAGAGAGTTTATAGATTGATTCTCAGAAGGGTTTCTGCCCTTCTATCAAATCTATTATCAGATTCTCCTTGCGGTGAGAAGAAAGCTCAGCTGTCTTAGCTGAACTGAACACCTCTGCAAGATCTCAGTATTTCTCTGATATCTGAAGCTCAGTTTTCATGACTACAAGATTCTCAGACACTCACAAAGTCATCACATAGATAAGCTTGTCTTCTCTAATCAACTCTACAGCATTAACTGCTTCTATCTTCACAAGTGAGTCTGTCAACACTGATCAGAAGTATAAACCTGACTCATGAACAGCTATGTGCAGATTATGTCTTTGAAGTCATGCAAGTCTCAAATACATGTCATCTGTGATATCTGTGACAATCACAGTTTTCACAAATCTTCTCCAGATTTCAGAGAGATCTTGCAATTCAAAGATGACTCTTATGAGTTTCTCAGCTCTCAGATCTGAGTTCTCACACCCTGCTTGTTGCAAGAGCAGGTTCTCAGTCTTCATCTTTCAGCTTATTCACTCCGCGAGCTTTAGAGACATCACAGTGACCTGGGATCCTGAGTTCATCAATACTTCCCATGCTTGCAGAGCAGCAGCATTGCAGTGCAGTCTCTCTCTGTGAGCAAGCATTTTCATTGAGAGAGCAACAGATTCAGATGTCAGCTTCAAGACCCTTAAGAAGGCTGTTGCTGACTCTGTCTGTGACTTCTCAAATTTCTATTTTGATTTGTCTGAACAGTTTGCATGAAGATATTCTGATTTAGAACAGATGAAGCAGAGTCTCTTTTTCTTAATCTCTCTGTTATATACTCTGTTCACAGGAGCTTGTGAAGCTCTTTCTCTCTGCTCAGCAGTCAGATACAAATCTCTCTATGTCTTGTCATCTTTTTCTGACAAATCTGTTCTCTGTTGTCCTGGTCCTTATGAGGCCAGTTGATGATCTGCTCTCTGCAGGTCTGTGACTCTCACAGTGATCTGTAAGTAATGAATGAGAGTCATCAGTTTCTCCAGAGTCAAGAACTTAGAGCCTTGCTCAATGAGCTTGTCCTGCATATCTTTATCCAGCTTCTTTGTAAACATCATTATCCAGGTCTTGTTTCAGGGCCCTGTTTTCACAGGCCTCAATTCATATCATAATTCCATGAAGCACTGTGAGTAGTCTTCATCAGATTCCTCATCTCTTTTCCTAATATTGATGATTGCGGCTCAGGTGTTCTCTGTTCAGCTCACAGAGTTTCTCAACTTATTCTCTAGATAGGTCTTAAGAACAGATCATCAGAATCTCTCATGATCATTCTCTAGATAATTCAGCCAGTTCTTGGCTTCAGTGTAATAGAGGCCTGTCATTGCATAGGTGATAGCTTCTTCATCTTTCATGTCACATAGCCAGGCTTGTGAGTCAATTTCAAATGCAAACTCACAAAAGCTTTTATAGATTGTGATTCAATAGATGGCCTTAAGTGATCATAGCTTGAGGAAGTTTCTTTTCAGTTTGTGAGTGTCTCTGAAGATCATGTCTAGGGACTCAGTTTGAGGATGTTTGCAGGCAGTAAGCATTTCTTGTAGAAAAATAGCTTGATCCCGCAGGAGATGCTCAAGGATGTTCTTCACTGAGATTGGTTTGTTTGTGAGTTCAGAGAATTCCCCTGTCACAGATGCAGAGGATGATGTCCTGCAAGTGGTTGATAAGTCCTCTGGGACTTCTTCCACAGAGGTTATCCATGATTCGGGTGGCTGCTCCTGAGTGCCTGCAGTAGGGTTCACAGGGGTTGAAGCATGCAAGTTTCTAGTTCTTCCAGTCATAACAGGCGATTGCTGACTGACTGAGCTTGAAATGTAAGAATAAGTGCTTGCAGGCAATTATTCAGGTGTTTGCAGCTTGATGTGATATATACTGTTAACTACTAGAAGTGTTCACAGTAGAAAGATAAATGTAGAGATCAAATGTATAATAGCATTCAAGCTGAGTTGTGAATAGTATTCATGAACTCCAGTCTATATAGTTGTGTGTAGCCAAGGGCCGCTAGCCCTATTGGTTACGCGAGAGATAGGAATAGGGGTAAAGAATCCGCGAGGAGCGGGATTTCTTACACTTTCTCTAATAAAATGAGTTAACTGTTTTATGTCTAAAAGAAGTATACAACTCTTCTTTGATGGAATGAAATAAGATAAGACTGAGATAAAAATAGAAGTATCACAGGAATCTTCAATCTCACTCATTTTATTTGCAATATACACTGCATATCTATTCAAAAATAGAAATATGAGAATAGTGCAATCTTCAAGTTATATAAATGATATTAATCTAGTCTACAGCTTAAAAACTATTAAAGAGAATTTAAAAGTGATTGAAGAAGCTATAAAGAAAATCTTTATTAAAGCAGATATCAATCAAATTCAATTTAATATGAATAAAACTGAGTTAATTTATTTCTTTTCTAGATTTAATGAGAAAGAACTATCTCTAACTCTTTTAAATAGAGAGATTAAACTCAGTGTAAATATCAAATAATTAGAAGTATGATTAAACTTCAAGTTGAATTTTAAATATCACATTCAACAAAGAACTGTCAAGACAGAAAGACTATTGAACAATATAATCAGACTATCAAATACAGAGAGAGGTCTATTCTTTCAGACTATAAGACAGTTATATATAGTCTGTATTATATCAGTAGCTGATTATGAAGTTCAAGTTTGATAAAATAATCAAGAGAATTTCACTGAACTCTTTCAAAGTCTGTAAAACAGAGTCTTGAGAAGAATTCTGAGAGCATTCAAATCATCTTCTATTAAAGCAATGAAAATTGAAGCTTCAATTCCTTCTTCTGCTATTAGATTTGAAAAGGCCTGTATAAACTATGCTCTGAGAGTTGTAAAGATGAGCTTAAATCATATAATCAGAGAAAGAGTCTCTTCTTCATTTTCATCAATTAACTCTGGAAATGAACTGGATTGAAATAGATTTCTTGATTGAAATGAAAATAATTCTTCAAAGAAAATGCCTTCTCAACTGTACAGACTATACTCTCTGATTAAAAATCAATTTTCTTCTTTAAATGTTGAAAAAGTTGATCATGAGAAGTTATCTCTCTGAAGAGAAAAGCTTGAATCTCTTATAGACTTACAAATAAGTGAACTATCAAAAGAGAAAGAATATGAACAGCATTTGAAGAGAATTTCTATAATCAATATAAAAGACTCTATTCTGATTTATTCAAATGACTTAAAAAATGAGAACTTGAATAGATTAGGCGCAGGCATTGCTTATACTGAAGATAATATCAATTTTATCTCAGATTTCTGAAATCTAGGCTCTGAATATGAAGTCTTTGATGCTGAACTATTTATAATAGTGAAAGCTTTCAAACTCATAGAAATAGAATCTCATAAAAGAGAAAATAGTTTGAAAGAAACATGAATATTCTCTGATAGTCAAGCTGCTTTAAAAAGACTTAGAAATAGTCAGATTCATAATGAACAAATGAATCTTGAACTGATCTTAAACTCTGTTTTGAAAATTCAAAAGAGAAGAATATCAAAGCTGATAATTCATCTGCACTGAGTTCCTGCTTATATGAATATTCATGGCAATGAATTGACTGATTCAGCTGCAAAAAAGAGTGCAGAATTAAGCAGATCTTTTCAAAAAATTATGTCCTGATCTTTTATAAAGAGAAAAATAAAAGAATCTTGTTTAAACAAGTGAAATGAGAGCTGGTAGAAACAAAAGAAGAGTATACATTATTCAAGATTTGAAACAAAACCCAAGTGAAAATCTTGTTCAATTAAATGTAAAAAGAAAATATTCTCATCTATAATACAGCTGAAACTAGGACATGGCTATTTCAAATCTTATATACAAAGATTTGATGATAGATTTGACTCAATAGAATGCTCATTCTGCAATATAAATGAGAATTCTGAGTATATTGTAATGCACTGTGCATTATACAATAGTCTCAGAGTCAGATTGAAAGAGAAGTATAATTTAAATCAATTAAATATGAGATTCTTATTCTCAACTGAGACAGAAATTAAATACTTAATAGACTTTCTATCAGAAACTCAAGCAGCTACAAGAAAATGGCTAAATTCAGAATTATCTGAATATGAAGAGGAGGAAATCAACCAGATATAGTCTGTTAAAACAGCTATATACTATCTTTTAATAATTTGTTTTGTTACAGTCTTTCTTTATTTTATCTTTTTCTTTCAATTTCTTTCTGTCTATCTATTTAATGTGTCTATCTTTAAGACTGTGTTCTCTTTTCCTTTGTCATGATATTGTCAAATGATTTCAAAGTATGAGATGATGTTAAAACACTGTAATTTGTAAACAGTTTTTGTATTCTGAGCTGGAATTTTCTGATTTTGCATATCTGAAATTGATGAATGTATAATAGTTAACTTTACAGCTATAGGAAAAACCCTGAGAACTAAAAGTTCTCAGGTAGATGTCATAGTCTCTGACTGTATACATCTATAATTGAAGAATAATAATAATAATAATAATAATAATATAAGGAATCAGGATGAGTGAACATCATGATCTCTTACTTGAAGAATGATAAGATGTCAGATAACAAGTATCTTATGAAAGTAGTAGAAGAGATGCTTCTGAACTTCAAGTTGAGAAAATTGAAAAACAACATTGTGCTTTATTACAATCTAGAATATGCAGAAGCTCTCTATCTAGAATCTTTATTTAGATATAACTTAATGACTCACATGCACAAGAAATTCAGTCACTTAGAAAGTTCCGAACTCATGAGTGTACTTGAATCAAGAGCATACTGATCAAGCATGACTGAGAACATTCAGATATACACTCAAGAGTGCTCAAATTATCAGGTCATAAAAGAATCTAAGAAAGGGTTAGAATGTGAGAAAGTGTAATATCAGATGAAGTATACAATACAACTGTTCAAATAATAAAGAATGAATCTCATAGATATATTACTGTGAATATCAAATGAAAATCAATGAATAATCACTGCTATTGATTATACTACTGACTGATCAGTTGTAAAAGCAGTTTCAGAGATGACAGAGAAGATGATAATGAAGTTTCTACATGATGAGATCTATATCAACTATGAAATACCACATGAGATTCTAACTAATAACAGTGTGAATCTTGTATAAGAAGTGATGAGGCATTTCATGAGCCAGTTACAGACAAGACATTGTAGAACAACATCATATCATCTGCAGACAAATGAGAAAATGAAACACTTGAATGAAATCTTGAACAACATGCTGACAAAATATCTAGTGAGCAAGCCTACAAGACTATGGCATGAATATCTCAGGCAGGCACTATTGATCACACAGATTCGACAGCATGCAGTCTTCAAGCATTCACCATTCTACCTGTTGTATGGATTGCATCCGCGCATCCTGGAGAATGCTTTGAAAAAGGTGAGAGAGAGAGCAGTTGCAGATACAGCAGAAACAGCAGTTGCAGATGCAGCAGAAACAGCAGTTACAGATGCAGCAGTATCAGTTGCAGATGCAACAGTCGTGGACACAGAACCAAGATTGAAAGAGATCAGCCACACACGTGCAAAAGCTAATGAGTTACTTCTGAACTGAGCAATTCAATCAAAAAGAATACAAGACTCACTTGTTAAGAAATTGAGTCTTAAGATGAGAATATGAGTTCTCATACACAATGAGAGCTCTGAGAAGTTTCAATCTAGATGATTTGAGTCATATAAAATACTCAAATTACATTCTCTAAGAATATACACATTGAAAGAATCAGAAAGATGAGTCTTACATAACTTAATAAATGATTCATGACTTATGAAAGCAAAGATACAAGATCTGAGCAGATTATGATTATTCACAGCACTATTATCAGCATTGAAAAAGAAGAGACTTACAATTGAAAAGTCTTATAAAGTAAGAGAAATCATAGATGTTTATGAATCAGATGATCTCACTTATTTCAATCTTTTCATAATTATAAGAAAAGAATGAGAAGAAATGAAGAAATCAGATAAACATCATACTTCAATAAGTGATGAGACTGTAGCTGATTGTATAATAATGTGCTGTAGACAGTGAGTGCAACACAGCAAAGAATGATCTCAGAGTAACTGACTTGCACATGAGTCAGATCACAGAAGAAAAAGAAATTCAGAGTTGAATTTAACTGTTTACATCAGTTCAATTACAGAGATCACAGAGAATGAACTATCTGAAACATTTACAGACATATAAGATCAAGTTATCTCAATCTCTGAGAATGCTCAGAGATCAGATGAGATTAGTTTTAATAGACTATTCACTATAGTGATCTGAGTAGGTGAAGAGAGACAGTATAATACATGAGACAGAATCACAAAAGATGAAAGCTGCTGAACCTAGTCACTGAATACTGTATTATATAGAGATTGTGTAAGAGTAGTAACTAGCAGATAAAGAAAAAGTGTAAGAAAAGAGATAATGAATTGATCATCAACTGTAAGAATCAGCTGTAAAAGACAAATATTATTATACATATTTCATTCATTTTCATATATCACATGTTTAATCTATTTCCAACACCATGTCATCTGAAAAATGTCAAAAACAAAGGAAATCTTAAAACTCGAGGTTTGTAAGGAATTTGAGGGCTGTAAGCTACTCTTATAACAATGTCATACATGTCTCTGATTTCTCTACTGCTCTGTATACAACATTAATGTCATTTATCACAAGATTGACTGAAATGTCAATATAGAAATATGCATGCATACATGTAGAGAAATTGAAGAAGAGTGCAGAACCTGCAGAATCAGAAGTCAGAACAGAGAGAGTGAAGATGAAAGAAACAGAAGAAGAAGAAGATATAGAACTGAATAAATAATAATAAGAGTCATCTGAGACTGAATGCTTATAATCTGATATACACACAATCTTCTCTGCAGAGAAGAGAGAGAAAGTGATAGAAGAAGCTTAAGAGTGAAAGAGAATAGTCTTAACAGTGTTATCATCTTTGATTAGAATAATCTCTGATATCAGAGCAACTAAGAATCATTGTTAGTGTATAAAAATTGCAAACTCAGAGATGAGAATAGTTACTGAATGAACACTCACTGATCTTAGAGTTGTATATATAATTACAACATGCACAAGACTTCTCAGAAAGAGAGAGAGAAACACTGAGAAATATAGAAAGCAGAATACAGTGTGTGAATAACTCATTCTCACAATAACATTTCAGATAAGATGTATAAGTCTCATGTCTGTGAGTGTAAAAGAGTACAACATCTGCATTTCTGTTTCTAAAAACACAGATATTCTTCACCTGTATTATGAAGTTGAATAATAAATGTCAGAGAATAGACTGATACAGGTCAATCATTTCAAAGATATTCATTAGAGCAGATGTATCTGCAATATTGAATTTAATAATTGTGAAAAGTTTCTTAATATCTGTGAATGCTATGACTTTGTGCATAGTAAAACTCATAATGATTTTCTCTAAGAACAGAAAAATCAGCAATAGAAAGAAAAGATGAAAAAGAAAAAGACTTACAATCTCAATACTGTTAAGAAGAGAGATGATTCTCTGAGATGAATAAATAATTGCTTTATCATGAATATTTAAAATAAACATAATAATCAGTGTCTGTGACTGAGCTTTAGATAGTTGTGTTGTATACTGTCTTTGTACAATAGATTGTTCTAGAGATTGATAAGAAGAGCAGAAGTATACTCACTGAGAAATGTGATTTATTAAGTCTATACAATATCTTCTTGAAATGAGGAGAGCTAGTAATGAAAGCAGAGACAGTAAAATCAGAAGTAACAGAAGTGAGAGTCACAGGAACAGAGGTAGTAAGAGTGAGAGAATCAGACACAGAGACAAGTGTAGAAGATTGAGAGAGAACAGTAGAGAAAAAAGCAGCAGAAGAGACAGGAAGAGATACAGAAGACCTGATTATACATAACACAGATAATTTCTTTATTATCACATTCTTCAAGTTCTTGATCAATGATTCAACATTGAAATCACAATCATTAGCAGACACAGATCTGTCAACACATGAAGATTCTATACAAATCAAAACATCAGTATCTGTGACTATGCAATATGATCAGAAAAACATGATCAGATACTGCTGAAGAAAAGAGAGTCAGAGGTGTATAAGAAGATGAAGAAGATATGCTATTCATAGTAGTATATTCTGATAATTGTTAGAAGATAAACAAGTTCTGATCATATTTTACAACATATTACACTTACTGCTAATGAACTGCTCAGTATAAGCACTATAAGAACACTTGTTATGAGAATGAAGAGTCATCATCAGAAACATGTATAATATGATAGATGAACAGATAAAAAGAGTTGAATAGAAGAAGAAGTAGAAATCTTGAATAAGATAGTAATGTTCAATGATGATAATGATAAAGATGATGATTGAAGAATGAAAAAAGTTAGTGAATGAGTGATATAATATAGTGAAAGTTTCTTTGTAAGAGTGTATGCAGAATGCTTGCTGAATCAGAAATAGATTACATGATTGTGAAATGCTAGTAATAAGCTAATCTGCATGAAGCTAGAGTGTATGACATGATCACATGAGCATGATTAAATCTGATGAGAGAGAATGTAGTTCAGAAGAATATACAACTGTTGAATAATAACACAGCTACTTCTGAACTAGTGTACGAGTATAAAGAGAGCCATAGTGGCCACTAATTAATTTAGTGTACGATATTACAATATATAAGAAGCCGGCGTACGTCTGTAATCGTACGCTGGCTTAAGCAACCTTTGAATCACACACATGATAAATGAGTTTCTTATATATTAATTTAAGATGTGAAAAATATAGTTAATAAGTGATTTACAGATCTCTCATCATATTTCATTCTATATATGAAATTCTCTGTAAAAGTGATGTGTTTTAGAAATAAAGCTAACAGTAGTAACAGGATTTTTTAAAAAGATCTCTCTTCTCTGTAATACATTTTTCTTCTCTTCTCTCATCTGTAATAGTGAGTGCATGAGAGCATCATTCTTGAGAGATAATAAGGAACTTATTCTGACATTTTCTAGTGAATAAATGTCTTTGTGATGTGGCTGTGATCTCTGTGACTGCTAAGAAAGCCAGGTTAAAGATGAAAATGATGATGTCAATGAGTTATGAAAGCACTGCTCTTATTATCACATCTTCTTCTACTTCTCTTACAGCTGTGACAGTAGTTACTATACCTTGCAGTGAAATGTCATCTCTTCTGCTGACTGATTTGTCTGTGTTCAGTTTATTTCCTGCTCTCTTCACTGCTGTTGCAACACCGCCCCTCTTCTCAGTCAATACAGTGATGTATAACCCTGTGTGATTATTTGAAGAGAAATCTGAGAAGAGCTTGATTTCAGAGACAGTGACTCTGAGAAGCTCAATCTGTAGTTTCTCTCTCACAGTATATCTGAGCTCTGCTCAGACTGCTGCTGAATTAAGTCTGCAGAATTCTGCAGTTTCTTTATCTTCTCTCTATAAGAAGACTTCAGTGCAGTCTCTGACTGACACTACTATTTATCTACACTATACTAAACAGCTGAAGAAGAGAGAGATTTTATATATCTATCTCTTCTCTCACTTCTGTTATTTTTATTATATCTGTAACAATGACTTCTGTCTCTCTGTAAGTATTATCTCACAGAAAGATGTTATATTAGTTCTGATAAGAAGCTTAGATATCTAAGCAGTATAGAGTAAGAGTCTCAGAGCTTTAAGTATTGATAAATTCTGTCAAGATTGAGAAGATCTCTCTTACTTATCTATAAAAGAAGATAAAAGTGTGAATCTCTGAGATGAAAAAATATCTCAGAATGACTGATCTTAAGAAGAAGTCAGCTGATACTGCTGTTGAAAGTACTATAGAGATTAATTACTAATTGAAGAGAATCTCACTTCAATTGAAGTAGATAACTGAGATACTTTATAAATTAATAAGTTAATATTTTAAGTATCTCTCATACTCTTCTATAGCATACTTCTCTGCAGTACTGCAGTACTAACTTCTCAGTAGATAAAGATATTAATACTGAAGACTTCAACAGTGAAGAATGAGTTTAATAAGAATGTAATTATTAATAAGTAAGCTCTGAGATTCTCTCTTTTTACTTTTTTAACAGGCTGCAGCTCTATTAGAATAGCAGTGATTCATGAGTTAATAATATTAATTCTTATTAATTTCAAATATTTCTTTCTTTTCTTATTAATTACTTCAGGAATTTTATACTTGTGTAGTCTTATTAGACTTCTAAAAAATTCTTTGAAAGAAAATAGAAGAAGAGTGCTATAGAGCTTAGAAGATATTAACTCATTATTATAAGATTATCTCTAAAAATTCTTTAAGAAAAAATAAGAAGTTTTAAACAGTATTTCTTATTTAATATCTCTGATATGTAACAGAGTGATCTCTACTAGTTATCTTATAACTTATAATCTCTTTCTCAGTATTTTTCAAATACTTAAGCAGTTCTTATAAATTCTCTGATAATGAATAATCTTCTTATTTTATAAGATATTGAAGCTTACTGTAATATATTCACTTATTTAATATTTTCTTTATAAGATATTCAGTATCACTCTTAATCTTAATATTATTCAGCTGAGATAGCTCTGCTCTGAAGTATTACTTATAGAGCTTTAAATAGAAAATGTGAAAAACAGAATAAATTGATTTCAATTCTGTGAGTAATTTTAACTTATATATCTGCTTACTCATTACTCTTATTACTGAGAAAGATTCTAGTCACTACTTACTAAGCTTTTTACACAGTCTTATTATCTTGATATTCTTTACTGAGAGTAGTACTTGATTCTCTATCAAGTACTTCATTAAAAGATGTTTTTAATTATAGTATTTCATCGCCAGCGTGGCTCAGTTGGTAAGACTGGTAACCAAGGCCGCACACATTAGAGGTGTGTGAGTTCAAATCCCACCGCTGGCACCTGCCACTTCTTACCCATGAAAGCCCTCATGTAATAGAGGCTGAGCCTAATTAGTAAGGCTTAGTGCAGGGTAGAACTCTCTACTGCAGGTCAAGTCACTAGTTAAGTGAGATTCTGTGAACACTCATCAGGGCTGACATGAGATGTCAATGTCTCACTATTCTACTGTGCATCTGTCAAGGTTCTAACAATATAGAGCCAAGCCTAATGTAGTGATTATACACTACTTAAGTGAGTCTCTAACTAGGGCCATCATCGGAGCCTAGCTCCCCCTCAAATACAGAGAATGATTTTGAAAACCATCTGACTAGCAGGCCTAGACGCGCATCTAGGCCCTAGGCAGGGCACTCTGATAGGCTAGAGCCTACAAGCTCCCTGTCAAGCCCTAATACTGACAGAGAGGACTGCAGTCATCGAGCCTATGATTAGTCCCTAACACAGGGCGAGGCCACGACGGCTGATTGATAGGCCTATGGGCATCTAATGGGGCCGAGATCAGCAACCGGAAGCTTGGTGTGTACCAAGTGGGCGGTGGCAGCCACTAACTAACACCCCTGGAAATTAGTGGCTGGCCCGAGAGGACGGACGCAGTGGTCGGTTAATTATAGAGGGTTAAATGTAATTAGCTTAAGATGCATCCTCCGGGTGGCTAGCGCCCGTAGTCTATTCAAGAATAGAAATATAAGAATAGTGCAATCTCTGAGTTATGTGAATGATATTGATCTAGTCTACAGCTCAAAAACTATCAAAGAGAATTTGAAAGTAATTGAAGAAGCTGCAAAGAAAATCTTTATTAGAGCAGATATCAATCAAATTCAATTTAATATGATTAAAACTGAGTGAATTTATTTCTTTTCTAGATTTAATGAGAAAGAACTATCTCTAACTCTTTTAAATAGAGAGATTAAACTCAGTGTAAATATTAAATAATTAGAAGTATGATTAAACTTCAAGTTGAATTTTAAATATCACATTCAACAAAGAACTGTTAAGACAGAAAGACTATTGAACAATATAATCAGACTATCAAATACAGAGAGAGGTCTATTCTTTCAGACTATAAGACAGTTATATATAGTCTGTATTACATCAGTAGCTGATTATGAAGTTTAAGTTTAATGAAATAATTAAGAGAATTTCACTGAACTCTTTCAAAGTCTGTAAAACAGAGTCTTGAGAAGAATTCTGAGAGCATTCAAATCATCTTCTATTAAAGCAATGAAAATTGAAGCTTCAATTCCTTCTTCTGCTATTAGATTTGAAAAGGCCTGTATGAACTATGCTCTGAGAGTTGTAAAGATGAGCTTAAATTATATAATCAGAGAAAGAGTCTCTTCTTCATTTTCATTAATTAACTCTGAAAATAAACTGAATTGAAATAGATTTCTTAATTGAAATGAAAATAATTCTTCAAAGAAAATATCTTCTCAACTGTACAGACTATACTCTCTGATTAAAAATCAATTTTCTTCTTTAAATGTTGAAAAAGTTGATCATGAGAAGTTATCTCTCTGAAGAGAAAAGCTTGAATCTCTTATAGACTTATAAATAAGTAAACTATCAAAAGAGAAAGAATATAAACAGTATTTGAAGAGAATTTCTACAATCAATATAAAAGACTCTATTCTGATTTATTCAGATGACTCAAAAAATGAGAACTTGAATAGATTAGGCACAGGCATTGCTTATACTGAAGATAATATTAATTTTATCTCAGATTTCTGAAATCTAGGCTCTGAATGTGAAGTCTTTGATGCTGAACTATTTGTAATAGTGAAAGCTTTCAAACTCATTAAAATAAAATCTTATAAAAGAGGAAATTGTTTGAAAGAGATATAAATATTCTCTGATAGTCAAGCTGCTTTAAAAAGACTTAGAAATAGTCAGATTCATAATAATCAAATGAATCTTGAACTGATCTTAAACTCTGTTTTGAAAATTCAAAAGAGAAGAATATCAAAGCTAATAATTCATCTGCACTGAATTCCTGCTCATATGAATATTCATAACAATGAATTGACTGATTCAGCTGTAAAAAAGAGTGCAGAATTAAGCAGATCTATTCAAAAAATTATGTTCTGATCTTTTATAAAGAGAAAAATAAAAGAATCTTGTTTAGATAAGTGAAATGAAAGCTGACAGAAATAAAAGAAGAGTATACATTATTCAAGATTTGAAATAAAACCCAAGTGGAAATCTTGTTCAATTAAATATAAAAAGAAAATATTCTCATCTATAATACAGCTGAAACTAGGACATGGCTATTTCAAATCTTATATACAAAGATTTAATGATAGATTTGACTCAATAGAATGCTTATTCTGCAATACAAATGAGAATTCTAAGTATATTGTAATGCACTGTGCATTATACAATAGTCTCAGAGTCAGATTGAAAGAGAAGTATAATCTAAATCAATTAAATATGAGATTCTTATTCTCAACTGAGATAGGAATTAAATACTTAATAGACTTTCTATCAGAAACTCAAGCAGCTATAAGAAAATGACTAAATTCAGAATTATCTGAATATGAAGAGGAGAAAATCAATCAGATATAGTCTGTTAAAACAGCTATACACTCTCTTTTAATAATTTGTTTTATTATAGTCTCTCTTTACTTTATCTTTTTCTTTATCTTTTTCTTTCAATTTCTTTCTATCTATCTATTTAATGTGTCTATCTTTGAGACTGTGTTCTTTTTCTCTTTTCTTTTGTCATGATATTGTCAAATGATTTCAAAGTATCAAAAGATGTTAAAACACTGTAATTTGTAAACAGTTTTTGTATTCTGAGCTGGAATTTTCTGATTTTGCATATCTGAAATTGATGAATGTATAATAGTTAACTTTACAGACATAGAAAAAACCCTGAGAACTAAAGTTCTCAGGTAGATGTCATAGTCTCTGACTGCATACATCTATAATTGAAGAATAATAATAATAATAATATAGTATTTCATCTACTACTTCTGAGTGTAATAAATACTTTTCACTGTCTTCTTATGAATTTTATTTAAAAGTTTCAATCTCACTTTTACTTCTAGTACTGAGAGATACTAGACTGACCGTGTGACCGTGTCTGAGACCAGGACCAGAATTTTTGATAGTCTCATTGCCAATTTGACAGATCCCATTACACGGTTCTAACATTAGATAGTAGTCTCATACTGTCTCAGTGGGACTTACTGTCTACTCTTGTCACATTTTCCAAATGGGACCATGATTTCCACTTCTCAATTTAAATTATTTTTATTGCTTTAAATGACTTTAAATCTCATTTGAGCGTTACTAAAAAGCATTACTTTTTAAAAAATTAAAAATAGTCTAAAAAAAACCTTAAAATGTCTAAAAATAGTAACTTTATGTCAAGAATGAGACTAAATGGGACCAAATGAGACCACTTTCTCATTTTTTTCAAGTCATGGTTTCATTTTGAGATCTGATATATAGTCACTTTACATGTTTATTTAATGATTAGTCCCAGCGGGATTCACGCCAAGAAATGTATGAGATCAGATCAAATGAGATCAAACGTGAAATTCATGGTTTCAGCGGCCAGTCTAAGAGATACTCTGTTCTCTGTATTTATTCAATATTCTGACTGTCTATCTCTCTCTTTGAAATATTGTCTATGATGTCACTGAGTAATAAAGAATTATATTTATAATAAGTATAGAAAGAAGATATCTTTAAGATTGCATTCTTTATATTATTATATATGAATTCAGTAGTTAGAAGATATTTGAGTCAATCATTCTAATAATATAAATAGAATACTTGAAGATACTGTTCTAGTGTCTGATTCTAGTATTCAGTCTGATTATCTGTCTGCAGATAAAATACAGTACTGAGAAGATATTTTATTATAAGATGATAGTAAAAAGCTGATTAGTATTTGCTGATGAAGAGAAATTCTTGATCTGTTATTAACAATTTCAGAGCACTGTGATTATGAATGATAGTATTTAAAAACAGATCAGTCAATGCAGAGACTTTAATCTTTTTATAAGTAGAAATATATCTAATCATCTTTATGAAGCAGTCAATAATGATTAAAATTAAGTCATATTCTTTAACTTTTATTAACTTTAATAGATTAACTATGAAATCTATTGATAGATTCTGTTATAAGCTCTTTGAAATAGACAGTGATACTAACTTACCGTATTACTTATACTGTGAGATCTTTATTCTTTGATAGATATTATAAGTCTTAATATACTCTTTAACATCTGTCTGAAGCTTGTCTTAAATATATTTATATTTTAGAAGCTTCTCAGTCTTCTCTAATCTGAAGTACTTTATATGAAGATTATTATGATAAATTCTCAATAACTTCTGATGTATCACTCTATTATAAGAAATGAAGACTGAATTATTCAGCAGTAGAAGTTTATATTCTTCTAGTTATCAGTGACTTGATTTCTTAGCAGTACTGCTCTGCTCAGAGTTTGTCTCTTTCAAGTTCAAACTGAATTCTTTCTTCTTTAACTTCTGAATTTAAGCTGCAGTAGAGGTGTTTCTCTTCTATAATTTATCAATGAATTTCAAAAGTAGTTGAGTTGAAAGATTATAGATTATTTTATTCTTTGCTAATTCAATGATTGTAAGATATAATATAAGAAGCTCATGATTTTCAGTGTCAGTTCTCTGCAGAGATCTGAGTTTTCTTTCATCTTTTATACTGAGTCATGCAGCTGTCTTTCTAACATCATTCTCAAGCTTCAGAGAACTTCAACTCTCTGCAGTCAGCTTCTTCTGCAGTGATGATAGAGATTCTTTTATAAAATTCATCTCTGCATTAATGATATTATAATCAGACTATCTAGACAGTGTGTCAGCAGAGTTAAGCTGATCTGAACAGTATTGAATATAGAAATCATACTTTAAAAGCAGCTCTGCTTATCTGACTTGATATTCTATCAAGCTCTTTATTGTCAAGAAGTAATGCAGATTTGCATAATCAGTAAGAACTTACACTGAGTACTTACTACTCTGAAGATAATATCATCAGATTTTAAAGAATTTAATAATTGTTAACATCTTCTAATTATGAGTATTATACCTTCTCTGTGTGAGTGATAACTTCTTGAAGAAGAAAGTTACTAATCTTTATTTACAGTATCTTATAGACTCTGTGAAAAAGTCTTCTCTCACAGATAATTCATTATCTATTTTCTCAGAAGTGATTATTCTCTGATTCTTTCAATATTAAAAGATCTTCAGTGTTAACTGTGAAAAGATTTCATAGATTTCATTTCTGAATACATCAGTCTCACACTGACTGAGTAAATCAGAATTAAAGTGATTCAGTATTGTGATATCTGTTAAAGCTTGTTTCAATTTTATAAATATCTGCACAGTGTCTTGAGTAAGAATAAACAGTTCTATTTTTCTATCTTTCACACTTCTCTTTAACAGATCTGTAAGAAGAGCAGTAATCTGTGAATATGTATAGATAAATTATCTGTAGAAATTTACAAATTCTAGAAACATCTGCATCTCACAGTACATTCACAGTATCAGTCAGTTCTTAATAATAAAGACTCAGCTTCTGCTCATTGAAATGCTGTTTATCTTAATAATATAATCTAAGAAATCAATCTCCTGCATGTAGAATAAGCATTTTTCAGTATTTATATAGAGTTAATACTGTCTCAAGTGACTCAATACTTCTTGAATATAAGTATCATATTCTTTCTCTGATTTTGAGAAGATTAGAATGTTGTTTAAATATACTATGTAGAAGACATTGACAAGACCTCACAGTGTCTTATTTATATAGATCTGAAAGATAGCTGAAGTGTTACAAAGATCAAAAGATAAAACAAGATATTCAAAATTGCTGTACTTGATATAAAAAGCTGTTTTTTAAATATTATCTTTATTAACTCTGATTCTATAATAGATATTCTGTATATTAATCTTTGAGAACATCTTTGCTTCAGATAATTGATTAATTATCTCATTAATCAATAATAATGAATAGTGATTCTTAACTGTCATCTTATTAAGATCTCTATAGTCTATGTATAAGCATAGTCTATTATTCTTCTTAAATATAAAGAGTATAGACACTTCTGCTGAACTCTTTGATAAGTGTATTCAGTTCTTTGATTATGCTTCTTCAAGATATTTATACAGAACATTCAATTTCTTTACAGACAAGTTGTAAAGAGACTTGTATAGTGCTGTTACACTGTCTTCAAGATGAATCTTATATTATATCTTGATATTAGAAAACTTCACTGCTTCTCTTTCTGAAAAGACATTCTTATAATCTGTAAAGAGATGTTGTGTATATCTGTCTTTAATAATGAATACTGCTACTAATCTTGTAGTGAGAGTGATAATTTCTTCATCTGTTCTTAAGTCTTAATCTTCTATTACACAGTATATTAACTCTATCTTTTTCTCAAGATTCTTTCAATGAAACTCTTCAGATTTCTCTATCACTATCTCTTTATTAGTAAGATAGTATCATCATATCTGAGTGATTCAGTTAATGAGAGAATTATTTTCTCTCAATTATAAAAGATCTAGAATGACATTCTCATCTATAATATTAACTGTGTAAAGAAGCAGACTGCTCTTCTTGAAGATTTCTTCTAAGTCTGTAATTACATACTTCACTTAAATTATGTTAAAACAGTGATATTTTATTTCATTGATAAATTTTATATAATCTGATAAGTCTATCTTCTTTCAACTCTTCATTAAAGAAAAGAAATAGAATATAAAGTTAATATCTATTCTGAAGTTAAGTAGATATCTTACTAATATCTTCTTATTCAGAGTATATATTGTAATCATAATATAAACTTAAAAATATGAGAATTATCAATTCTTTATTTCTTTCTCTTCTTTATCTTTCATGAATATGTTTGTCAGAAGAGAAGTTAACTTTGAGAAGATATCTTCTCAGTTTCTTCTCTTCTTCAGCTTCTTATAATCACTGATATAGTGACTATCAGCTCTACAGTTGAAATAGAGATCTTTATTAAATCTTTTTTAATATTTCTTCACAGTGAGTGAAGAATCAGAATACTTGAAATTCTTCTTTACTTTCTCTGCACTGAAGCTGTCACAGCACTGTTTAGATTCTGTTATTAATTACTTAGAAAAGATCTTATTAATCTTTTTCTCAGAGAATTGATTATTCAAATAGATCTAAGAAGTCAGATTGATAAGCTTAGTATGATTAATTAATGAACTCTGATATTATAATATCATTATCTGTATCTTATAAGTCAGCTTTATAAGATAAAGGTATATTTTTAATTGATTCAAATTATCAGTTAATTTCTCTCAATATTCTTTAAATCTTGTATTAAAATTAAAAGAATTCTTATCATCTTATTAATATAATAAGTTAAATCACTGTGCTGCTGTGAAGCTGCAGTTACAGTGATCTTTGATTTAGTTCAGCAGAAAGTTCTTGAATTCTTCTTAAGTTATAACAGTATAGATACACTTAAGCTTTCTCTTCTTAATAACTCAAGTAGTCACAGAGATGTCTTCAAGAAGGTTGACAGTGTATATTACTTATATCTTATGAGTATTATACTGACTCAGATTAAGGCAGAATTTCTGTTCAAGAATATAGATAAAGCTGTGAAATTCAGATAAGATGTTTCTCTTATATCTCAGAGAATCTTCAATCTTAATCTCTCTATCTTCATGATAGATGTAGATGTGTAGAGACTGTGACAGTGATAGAGCAGTTGAAGAGCTCATGCTTCAATATGCAGTGAGTTCAGAAATCTCAGATTTCTGCTGAGATAGAGATATACACACTCTAGAGAATGATGTAGTATTTTCTTCAGAGAGTGAGATCAGATCAGTCTTAGTATAAATATATAAAATTATATTAATCTGTTAAAGCTTGACTGATTCAAACTTATAATCAGATTAAGTAATTCAAATTGTAATATAATGAAACTGAAGTAATAACTAGTTAATAATATTATATAGAGATAGTTGTTTAAGAAGCTATATAAATGAGCTTAACTATCTTGCTTGAATAGTGAGCTTGTAGACTACAGAGTTATTATGAGAATATTACAGATGTGATACTTAGTATACTAAGAAGATTATATAAGATATGCAGTAACTCTTGTATATATTTCAGTAGAAGAAAAACAAATCACTGACTTTTTTAATAAGAAGTCAGTATCTAGCTATTCTATATAGATAATGAGCAGATACTCTTCTCTCATTTCAGAAGTGAGAATAGCTGAAGTGATATCTCAGCAGTGTCTTATTATTAAGAAAGAGTAATTTGCTGATCTTGTATAGAAGTAAGGTTCTTATATTCATCAATCAGATCTTTCTATGATATATCTGAATGATGTCATAGAGTGATTGGAAACCAGTTCAGATGAAATGAAATCATCCGCATGAAAGTAATGAGCCGTGTAAAACCGCAACGGGGCCTTGGCGCGGCCGGGAGCGTGACAAATGAGATATTCTCTCAATCACATTCAGACTTCTACAAGTCTCAATATTTATTTTCAAATACTGTTTTCACAGTTATTAATAATACAGCTATATCAACAGTATTCATACTGACTTTAATAATTCATAGATCTCAACTGTCAAATTCACTGAATGACTGAACAGATATTGAAAAACACTCACATTATAAAGAATTTGAGAACACTATTAAGTAGAAATGAAATAGTATATCTCTGCAGAATACATATGAAATTACTAGCAGATTATAGAGAGATGTCTCAGTTATCTCTCTATAATAAGTATTTATCTATAAATTTAATAATGAAGATTTTCTTTTGAAATACAAAGCTTGTATCTGTGTACACAGAGATCTTTAATTAATTATAGATCTCACTATAAAAGCTTATACACTAGCTGTCAGAGATCTCTGAATCTTATTAGCTTTAATAGCAGCATTTGATCTAGATGTGAAATAATTAGAAGAAATTAATATCTTTATTAATAGTAATATTAATAAGCTAGTATATATGAAACTATCTGATAATTGATGAAAGTTGAAGAAGATGCAAAATTTGAAGTATATAAATTATGTACTAAAACTTCTATAAGTACTATATAAATTATACAGATCATTTCTTCTCTGATTAAATGAACTATCTTTAACATTGATAATATTAGACTTTATCTCTATATCAGAGAATTGATATCTCTTCTCTAATAATCAATTAATCATCTTCTTCTATATGAATGATATCATTATTCTATCACAATGAGAAGATTTGAATGAAAGAGATTAATTAATTAAAGATCTTAAAAACATCTATAAGATCTGATAGATGAGAGATTTGAAATGATTTCTCAATATATGAATAATATGCAATTGTCTCAACTTAAAGCTCTGACTATGTCAGAATGTCTATATTAATAAGATAGTTAATATATATCATCTCACACACATCTGTAAGATATATATCTTACTAACTAATACTTCATTAGAGTCTTTTAATGAGTCAGTCATATCTGTAAAAATTCATTATTATCAACAATGTATCAGCTTCTGCATCTACTCAGTAATAATAACTCACTCTGATATTACATATGCAGTGAATAAACTAGCTACATTCATGACAAATTCATTGAAATATTACTTATTAGAGATGAATAGAATGATATCTTATCTATATAATATAAAGAATCTCACTATTTAATATAATAATAACATTGACAGATCTCTATAACTTAATCTCAAATCTAATATTATTAAAGCTGTCAGTAATGTCTCTTTCGCAGATAATCTGAATCATTACTTTATATAAGAATATATCTTCAAACTATTCAGTGAGACTGTTGATTGAAAATCAAATAGATAGATAATTAAAACTATATCTATCATAGAAGCTGAGCTTATTATAATCTTATAAGCTTATAAGAAGTCTATCTGATAAGATAAATTCTTTCAATATATTTAATTTAAATCTGATCACAAGATCTGTATTTAATGTAATAACTGTCAAACTGTTAATATTCTTTATAAAGAAAGACTTCTCTATAATCACAAAGCTCTGCTATGTTAATATATATGAAAGCTAGCTCTGAGAATGCCCCGGTGGCCGAATGGTTAATGCGGCCACTCAGTAGCGCCTTGGCATGGGAAATCAAGGCGTGTGAGTTCGAAACCCGCAGGGGATACATTAAATCCAGAACTCAAGCACCTCAGGTTTCTAATAAATACAGAGGTGTATAAATCACTTCAATAAATCACTCTATGTTCCTGAGCTGAGAAGTTATTATCACATGTATTTAATTATCACTTCTTTGTATTTCCTATGTTCTTGTTATCTTGATATGATCTTAACACCTGTATTTCCTCCTGTATAATTAACACTTAGCCTGTATTTAACATCATGCAAGAACTCATCATAAGCTCCGCTTGCATATGAGTATAATGAAAGAATAATAATAATAATAATAATAATAGCTCTGAGAATGTGTTCAATCTGATAATATTACAGTTAATTAAGTGCCTACAGCTCAGATGCTAGTGAATGATCTCACTAAGACTTTATCATGTCAGAAATATACAGAATTTGTCAAGATACTAGACCTAGTTAATATATCAGATATCATTGAGATATAAGCAGAATAAATAATCTATTTTAATATAATCTCTATAGATTCATCTACACTCTTTTTATTACAGCTTTATTTATATATTTATCTTGACTGACCATGTGACCGTGTCTGAAATCAGGACCAGATTTTTTGATAGTCTCATTATCAATTCAACTGATCTTATTACACAGTTTTAACATTAGATAGTGATTTCATACTGTCTCAGTAAGACTTACTGTCTACTCTTGTCATATTTTTCAAATGAGATCATGATTTTCACTTCTTAATTTAAATTATTTTTATTGCTTTAAATGACTTTAAATCTCATTTGAGTGTTATCAAAAAGTGTTACTTTTTAAAAAATTAAAAATAGTCTAAAAAAAACCTTAAAATGTCTAAAAATAGTAACTTTATGTCAAGAATGAGATTAAATGAGATCAAATGAGATCACTTTCTCATTTTTTTCAAGTCATGATTTCATTTTAAGATCTGATATATAGTCACTTTACATGTTTTTTTGATAGCCAGTCTCAGCGGGATTCATGCCAAGAAATGTATGAAATCAGATTAAATGAGATTAAATATGAAATTTATAATCTCAGTGATCAGTCTACATTCATCTACACTCTTTTTATTACAGCTTCATTTACACTTTCTTTTACATGTTACATTTACTGAAGAAGGTGTATCAGAAAAAAGAGATTATATACTACTGAATATCATTAATATTGTATTACTATAATATTTCTTATTATTATCAGCTTACTACAATACTTATCTAATACTTACTTATACTAGCTCTCTTGACTTGTATATATATTTTACTATAAATAGCTTTATCTTTTGTATGAAATAGATATATTAGATAGTGTATGAATTAGACTGACTGTGTGACTGTGTCTGAGACCAGAATCAGAATTTTTGATAGTCTTATTATCAATTCAATAGATCTCATTACACAGTTCTAACATTAGATAGTAGTTTCATACTGTTTCAGTGAGACTTACTGTCTACTCTTATCACATTTTTCAAATAAGATTATAATTTTCACTTCTCAATTTAAATTATTTTTATTGCTTTAAATGACTTTAAATCTCATTTAAGCATTATCAAAAAAGTGTTACTTTTTAAAAAATTAAAAATAGTCTAAAGAAAACCTTAAAATGTCTAAAAATAGTAACTTTATACTAAGAATGAGACTAAATGAAATTAAATGAAATCACTTTCTCATTTTTTCAAGTCATGATTTCATTTTAAGATCTGATATATAGTCACTTTACATGTTTATTTAATGATTAGTCCCAGCGGGATTCACGCCAAGAAATGTATGAGATCAGACTAAATGAGATCAAATGTGAAATTCATAGTCTCAGCGGCCAGTCTAGTATGAATAATATAACAAGCAGATCTTGATACACATAAGATTCATATATATTCAACATATTCATCCGTGACACTCAATCCGACACTAGGAGAACACATAGAATCACATAGAATAACTGATGAATTTGACATTCACTAAAGCTACTTGATGATTATTTTAAAATGAAGTTAGCTAAGGGCTCTCAGAGAGCTTTAGCCATTGACTTACTTTAGTTATTGATGAAGAAGATACATTATTATTATTAACTAGTTGGGAAGGTACTTGATCAATTAAAAAGAGCTAAGTTCCTAGCGAAACGAAAACCATGTGCGTGGGTCGGGTCGTAGTTAGCGCTAGCGTAGAAATAGCTAAGTTAATAATGATAAAAATGAAAGTAGGTATCTTTTATATGAGAATCACATATAAAAGATACAAACATCATTTTCTTTAATATCTTTATCAACATCTTAGACATGAGCATGAAATTGAAATATGAAGATTAGAAATACTCAAATAATATAATGAATATAATAGTTTTTCATAAGAATATCTCATTTTCTCAAATCTGAAAAACAGACTAAAATTTTAGTACAAAATTTGAATTTTCATCTTCAATGTTTGTATCTTTTATATATGATTCTCATATAAAAAATACCTATTTTCATTTTTATTGTTATGCTGTTTTTATTGTTACGACAGAGTACTCCGTACTCCGTGTAGAGGATTAACATTTATCGAGATCATCTGACGTCATACGAAGCAATAGAGATTAGTAGAGCCAGATCTCAACATTGCTTGCGGGTTAATTGCTTTGGAGGTGTAGCAGGAGGTTCTGGATCTTCAGGAGGTGCAACTGGAGGTTCAAGAGCAGCAAGGAGGTCTATCTTGATAGAGAATAATAAAGAATAGCGCGTACGAGAATAATAAGAATGAAGACAATAAGAATCTTCTACGGAGTATTTGTATGGGGATGATTGAGAACGCGCCACCCCGGATTGATGGTTGGAATGCCACTAAAATATTAGGGTGGAACTACCGAAAATTGAAGGTCATACCAGCGTAGTAAACACTCTGTACTGTACCTGGGTGGCCCTCTCACTCCCACTCCTCAAGGACTCTTCGCAGATGAAAACTGTGACAGTTGGCCTGTCCGCTTCGTCTAGAGTTGATGTGAACATTCCCTGACTATTGGAATATCTTTCCGTAGTTTCTTTGCCTAGGCGTTGACTCTTCACGATGCATCTGCTGAATAAACAGAGTGGACGACGACCACGTTGCTGTAGGTAGTTGGAGATGGGTAACACTGTTGGAAACTAATTGGCATATTCCTCCATTGCTAGGGCATGACTTTGATATAGAGTAATAGGGAGACTTATTTAGCACGCCTTCGGATCCAAGGTGTCCAAAAATTTAAACGGCGATCTCAAGCATTATCTAGTTACCAGATGAACATCGATTAGCAGAGTTCTTCACGCCATAGCCCCCTTGAGCTTATTCCCTCCCCCAGTACCATAGACAGCAGATATATCCATATCCCATGTACATACACCGAGTGCTAATGGTTCTCCAGCGGTTCGCCAAGGACGTAGTGGCTTCTCCTTTGCGCAGAAGATGACATCTGGTTAAACTGGCCTTGCTAGCCACATTCCTTTCTTCCATGGAGATTGTTACCGTTCTTGATGGCGATCCGTAGACCTGTATGGCACACCGCAAGCTTGCAGAAGCATAACGCTGGTGATTGTCCACCATGTGGAGCCACATTGTCAGGGACTTCACGTGTTGTGGATAGTACAGTACAGTACATTACGTGGATAGATACGGTCTGAGGGGACTTGATATAAAATGCACCCTATGAAGCCACTTAATGAATCAATGTCTGTAAACAAATCGTTCTTACTTGGTCTGCTACGCAAATATTTCTTATGGATAACATACATACCTCACTATCCTTGACGCCTAACTGTAAGGTGTAGAAGAGGCTAGGCTCCAATAAGTGGTAGCCACCGCAGGCCACACGCTGTTAAAGCCGTTTATACCAGCCATAGGTGCGGATACTGAGCCTGTAGAATACTGAGCTTGTAGAATGACTCTATTTATATGGATCTCTGTATTGGACTCTGTGGTGTCGTTGATTTTAAGCTATGTGGAGGCCGACATGGATTGCACGAGCCTCACGATCCACATATGCGGCTCAACGCCGATCCCGCGCAAGGCATACTGCTTAACCATGCAAGTAGAAGTGATACTGGGAGGATTCTCTATCTTAAAGATCTACTCATGATGATCTTACGCTCATTTCGTATCCACATAGCCAGTTCCAGTTGTTTGGCGGAGGCCTGATTGCCCAGCCAACCATGCACCATGAACCGCGTAGAGAGTATTGCAAATTCATATCTATCTGGGGAGACAAATGCACTCGATTCAGTGAAGCACAAACATCACCCCTATATTTCGCCGTTGAGAGGAATGGCGGCAATTTGCGTTTTGAATCACAATATCAACAACCGATATACCACTGCAATTTCGCACCCTCTGGTCGATTAGGGGTTACTCCGCTGCATTCCGCGACGATATTGATACCTACGGGATCCCCGCGACGAGCTCATCAATGCTCGCATGTCTACAATATAATATACAATTAGCTTACACGGTTATACGGATATTTCAAAAATCCTCATACAACCTCCCGTATGGCCTATACCCATTTTTACCCATACAAATTGCGTCCTAAAAAGTGGGAGGCAGCTTCCACATCTCGCAACAGAAGGCAAAACAAACATGACCTACCCGATGCGGTAACCATGCCTGCCAAATGAAGGGGTAAGTTCACCCTGAGGGAAGCAACGACAGCGGATTTTCAGGCCAGAGCTCCTCCGATATCCTGGATCAATTGCCGTATTTGGCAGGTTATGAGCCCCCGGGTGCCTTCCCTCGCTATCCGTGGGAGATAAACATAAAAGCCGGCGTCCCGCTCCCATCTTTTTTCTTCCTCTTCTCTTTTCTCCTTTCTCTCCCCATCACGTCTGTGACTTTTTGCTGCCCCTATCTTCACTCACGTGATTGACCATTGCTCCGGGGCATCTCCATACCATACCTCTCTCTTTACCTTCAGACTGTTTAAGAGATATAACCTTCTTCCTTCTCCTCCTCCTCCTCCTCTCTCATATACTCCTTTGATTTTTGATTTTGTGTTTGCCTTTGCTTTTTCTTTTTTTGTCTGCTTCCTTTTTGCTGTTTTCCTGTTTCTTGACGCCCCTTCTTTCGTTGTGTAGTAGCCATGCCAGGCCTACACATTCCGGGCATCCCCACTCGGCCAAACGACAAGGCCGCTAGGAAGCGCAATGGGCCGGCCTTTACAACCTTCCCCCATCGCGTGGCCTACAAAGACGTAAGTATATCACACTCGTTTAGTGATTCTGTTGGTTCTTCGATACGTTCATCTGCTGTTGCTTCGTCGTCGTCTTCTTGCTCTTACTCTTCTTGCTCTTCTGCCTCTTCTTCTGTTGAGTTCGTTCCTCGTCCTGTGGTTGCCGTCCCTCGCTCTTCGGCAAGCACTTCCACCCGCTACGCTCCCCTTGTCGTCTCCCGTTCTCGTCCTCAAGCTGGTGAGGTTGCCCGCCCCTGTACCCCTATCCCTTCTCCACGGTTCTCCACTCGTTCGAAACTGCAGCCCCTATGTTCCTCTTGCTCTTCTCCGTCGATATCGACCACTTCTTCCCAGCCTTGCCCCTTCGTTATCCCCCGTACCCGTCCCAGGGCTGGCGATGCCCCAATTCCCTGTTCCCGTTATTCCGCTCGTTTCCCTTCCCCTACTCGCCCCTCTGGTCCTACTCCCTGGTCCAGAGACTCCACTCTCTCAAGACCACAATCCCTCTACAATTCCACTCGTTCCCCTCCCCCGGCCCGCCCTTCTGGTCCTATTCCCTGGTCCAGAGACTCCACTCTTTCAAGAACCCATTCCCTCCGCAATTCCACTCGTTCTCCCCCTCCAGCCCGCCCTATCCCTCCCTCTGCATATTCCACTCTTTCAAAACTCCAGCACCTTCAAATCCGCCCTCGCTATTCCCGGCCAACCTCTGCCACTTCCACCCGCTCATCACCAGCTCCCCCAACCCGCTCCGTTCCACCTTTTTCCGCTGGTTCCTCTTCTAGCACTTCCATTCGTTCTGATTCATTCCCTTCCACTCGTTGTTTTATTGCTGCTGCTCTCAAAGCAGTTACCATCCGCTCCTCACCAGCTACCACTGCCTCTCATGTTTCCACCTCTACCTCCGCTCGTTCATCTTCCACCACTTCCACTCGTTCTGCTTCACTCATTTCTTCTCCCCCTCCCCCTCCCCCTCCCCCTCCCGTTCGTTTTAACTGTGCAGGTGACCGTCTCGAGGCTGTCCGCGAAGTCATCCGCCGCCACCGCCGGGAGCACGCGCAACTGTGTGCTGACAGTTCGAGTGCTTCAAAAGCCGTTTCTTCCAGCCATGGATCTGACAATGGCAGTGCCCGTGCTCGCACCTCCTGTCGACGAAACGTTAAGCCGGCTAAATCAGTCCAGTTCGGAGGCGTCACGGTCCACGAAGTCAATACATGGATTAAGCCGGGTGTACATACCCAGCGAGACCCCACGACAATCGTCGGCAAATTGGTTGGCTGGTCTGTCACTCCCCTGGAGGAACCGGAGGACGACGAAGACTGTAAGTATACGACTTACTGGGGTGGACAAGTAAGTCAACTTACGCACGCTCATTTACCCGGAAAACCCTGCGGACGCTCTTTTTGCTCCTGGAACGACCTCGCCAACGTTCGGAGAGACCTTTGTAGGGTCGCTCGTCTGGAACCCGACAATCCTTACACGTCGATCCGGACTCGCCTTGTTTTCGAAGAGTTCAACAGAAGAAGAGAAAATATGAGAGGGCACGGACATTTCCTTCTGTGATTTGAAGTGCCCTTCTCACCAAAAAAATTTTAAAAACGAAAAATCATCCTAAAGTATCTCGGACGACAAGTCCACTTCCGTTTTCGCACATTCTTTTAGTGATCACACTTAATATGCATGTTCTGCTGTGTTCTGGCCTGTTTTGCGTTTTCAGTTTCGCTCTATTCGTCCTTCCTGTTTCGTTTGCTTTTTTTTTTTTTTTTTTTTTTTTTTTTTTCACTTCCCTTTGCTTCCCCCTACCTCTCCCCGTCATCTTTACTAACACGGTTTCCTAGGCGGGCGGGTTGGTGGAAGCCTAACGGTAGGTCGCTTTTGGAACTGCTGACTGGACAGGATAGTTAACGTACACGAATGGTGGCTACCGCTTGTGCACATTTTGGTATATCCTATCAACCCTATCGACTTCGGAATCTTCTGCTAACTTTCTCATCTGCAGGTCAGGTATACCGCGCCTCGATTGGCAGGATTTGTGGTAGCGCAGGATTTACCGCGACAACGTAAACCCACCCAAGCCCTTGCCCATAAATTTTCAGGAGCATCCTAACGGCTTTGTTCCAACGTGTTTATAGGTTAGGGTCGTTTTCTGTTCCCCCGCCGGTCGCCTCGAAAGATATCTGAATGGTGGCACCAGAGCTGCCGTATTCAGGTAAGTCGGCGCTCACTGTTCTCTTCTCCCTCTGTCTCTGCCATCATTGATTGCAAAGGCTGAACGTTAGTCACAGCTGTAGTGATAGATCTTCTTGAAACAGGTTTGCTTTCCCCGACCTATTGCCCACTTACTTTTGGGGTTTCTCTTAGGTAAAATATTCGGTAAGCATATATTATCCTTCCACCGGATTTTTAACGATTATTAACATGCTTGCAGACTCGATCCGCCTTTCAATCCACGCCGGATTGCATGCTTCTAGAGCTTATGGTGGCAACGTATCGGTCCCCGCAAGGTCAGAATTCCCCAACACAACTCGTAGTTTGGGCATGGAACTTATCATAACCAAAGGCGGCATGCAGAAATATACGCTTCGGAGCGTCAAGGGATATGGAAGATCATGGGATTATACGCTCCGGAGCGCAGTGGTGGCCCAGGAAAGCCCTTCGAACGGTCAGTCTTGTATAACCTGTTATGCTACAACGTCATCCTAACCATGTCTGTTGTAAAGGAATGGTAGACGACCAACGGGATTATACGCTTTGGAGCGTCGTGGTGGCTAAGGAGAGCCCCTTGAAAGGTCAGTCCTCTAGAATCCACTTTGTCACAATGCCATCCTAACCCCACCTGTTGTAAAGAAGCGAGATCAACGGGCATATACACCTCGGGGCGTCGTGGTGGGTAAAGGAAGTCATTCGAGCGGTAAGTCTCCTATAACCCCTTTGTGCCTAACTACGCCTTTCGCAGATACCGAACCGACCAAATTACGCTTCGGAGCGTCGCGGGCTACGGAGGAGAAGGGGCTATACGCTTCGGAGCGTAGTAGTGGCGAATGAAAGCCCTTCGAACGGTCAGTCTTCTAACCCTTCTAACCCATCATACCACCATCGTCCTAATCATGCCTCCTATAAATAATCGACTGAATTGCGCTTTGGAGAATCGCGGGCTACGGAGGAGAAGGGGCTATACGCTTCGGAGCGTAGTGGTGGCGAATGAAAGCCCTTCGAACGGTCAGTCTTCTAACCCGTCTAACCCATCATACCACCATCGTCCTAATCATGCCTCCTATAAAGAATCGACCGAATTGCGCTTTGGAGCGTCGCGGGCTACGGAGGATAAGGGACTATACACTTCGGAGTGTAGTGGTGGCGGATGAAAGCCCTTCGAACGGTCAGTCTTTTATGACATCCATGTCACAATCCCATTCTAACAACAATCCTCACAGATATCGAACCGACCGAACTATACGCTTTGGAGCGTCGCGGGCTACGGAGGATAAGGGACTATACACTTCGGAGCGTAGTGGTGGCGGATGAGGGCCCTTCGAATGGTCAGTCTTTTATGACATCCATGTCACAATCCCATTCTAACAACAATCCTCACAGATATCGAACTGACCGAACTATACGCTTTGGAGCGTTGTGGGCTACGGAGGATAAGGGGTTATACGCTTCGGAGCGTAGTGGTGGCGGATGAAAGCCCTTCGAACGGTCAGTCTGCTGACCCCATCATACCGCAAAGTCATACTAACCATGCCTCATAAAGAATCGAGCCGACCGGGTATACGCGTTGGAGCGTCGTGGTGACTACAGATCAATGGGGTTTGGCGCTTCGGAGCGTCGTGGTGGCTAAGGAAAACTCACAAACTGGTAGGTCCGCCCTTTTCACTGATATCTCAGTGTTCATCCTAACCAATGTCTCCTATCAAGAATCGAACCGAACCGATCGAATATACGCCTCGGAGCGTCATGATGGCTATATATAGCCAGGAACACGGTGAGTATTCCCTGCTATCGAAGTAGTAATCGCGATCTAATCAGCTTTCGTAGGTTCATATGACTACAGGGGGTCTACCCGGGCGGTGGGTGGGAGGAGTAGACCAGTTTCGGCCAACTTTTCATTTTCTTTCCGTTTTTTGTATGCTTTTTGTATTCGGCTGCCATTAAGGCCGTTGTTTAGTGGTCGTTTCATTCTTTTATTATTATTACCTTGTAGCTTACCGAAATCGCAAATATGCTGTGTTCCTCTCCGTCAACCATCCTTTGTAGTTTCAAGCCCCGGTTGGTGCATTTGAATGGGATATGTGTTAGAATCCATGTCATGCCCCCATCAACAATTGAACACCAATAGGATGGGCTTTTAATTGTACGAGGGAAAAACCTCCGCGCGTAAAAAATAGCTGTTTATACGCGGAATGAGAATAATGTTGGATGTCTGAGTGGTTATAGGAGGTTATCATACTCTGTAGTGGAGGAAGACTTTCTAAGGTTCTGTGAGGTTGGTCAATAGGAAGGTCAGGGCATTCCAATTGCAGGTGGGGGTAACTTTGGAACCCGGACACCAGAGCAGCGGGGTGGGGTGTTAGGATAAAGGGTGGAGGAGTTGAGACATTGATATGTATTATTTGAGAGACTAATAATTTGCGGAGCGAAGCGAAGCAAATATATGATGAAAACCCTGGTCATTAAAAGTGGAGAATTTCCTTTTTGGGGTTCTTGGCGCGAATACAGCCCACTGATTGGTGTAGAATTAAGTGAAGTGCAATTCCATGACATTGCACTATGACTTCTACACACTCACAACACATTCATCTTTCATCTCATCAATCATACCATCTACTCTGTACAGATTCTTGAATTATAGATCACACATCTCATCAACTACCTACTTTATACAGATTCTTGAATTATAGATCATACATCTCATCAACTACCTACTCTGTACAGATTCTTGAATAGATAACATATTTGATTAATCATCTCTCATAGATTCTCAAGAATGAATAACATGTTAAAAGCCTGCATTCACTGCTTATGAAACCAGTCTCTTGATCAATTCATTTCTTTACAGTGTTCTACTACTTCTACAGCTGTCTGTCTTCAATACTGCACTCAGAGAACTCAGATATTGTAATCTTCTCTTATTACATCTTTTCTATCACTGATTATCTCTTTATACTGTGTAGAACTGTAAATAGATATATGCAGTGAAATCAGATTCTTTTACAGTTACAGATTCTGTGATAAATGAGTCTAAACTTCTTCTATTATATTAACACTTCATGTAATTAATAGCAGTCTCTCAAGTCTGTGAACAGTCTATTGAAATAGATCTATTATCTGAGATTAAGTTTTATCACTGTGAGATTTATAGTTCTGATATATCTTCATTAACAGTGATCTGTAAAAAGAAAACTGTCATTCAAAGAGCTTATCATATTATCAGATATTATAGAGAATATTTCTTATTAACTTTATTCTTAACTCAATTAAGAAAACAGTTACAGTTATTATCTTTGATAATTAATTCATCTCTTAGTTCTGTAGATCTCTCTTCAGTCTTTTATCAATTATCTATATTATCATTCAATTCATTTTCAAGCTAATCTTATTTCACTTTTACAGATATACTTCTGCTGCAGACATTTTTTACATCATTTTTCTTACTCTTAACTTCTCAAAACTCTGTTTCTCAGAGCTCTACAGATCTGTTCATTAATTAACTCAATAGAAGAGTTAGTAGTCTCTTAATATCTCAGCACTCTATATAATCTGAAAGCTCAATTAATACATTAAATATAGAAGTTCTTATAATTCTTCAGAAATATAATCAGTTATACACTGCAATTGTCTCAGATTCTTCAATAAATCTTCAGAGTTCTACTTATCTTACAGATTCAGCTGTTAATTCTGATAATTGACAGTGTATACAGAAATTTTATCACATACTTAAAGATTTACAGATAAAGATCTGTAGCTGTTATTGAATTCACTAGTTCAGAATGAATCTTTAAGATAATATTTATACTCATTATTATACTGTTAATTTGAGATAGCTGTCTGATAAGCTGTTTTTATTCTTTTAAGAGAATAATCTTGATCTCAGTGATCTTAATTCAGATCTCTCTGTTCTCAGTCAGATTGAAAAGATGTTAATTTTACATGTACATGTCTTCATTAAGATCTGTCAAGTCAGAGAACATCAGTATAAGTATAAAGATTATATTATTAGCTTTCTTAGAGACACTGACTGTGTTTATAACACTCTCTCACTTCTTTCTAAGAATCTTGATATTATTATATTGAAGTCTTTAAATTCAAATGCAGATCTCTGCTTATAATATCAGTTTTACTGAGATTTCATGATTTATAAAGAAGCTGTTACTCAATGACTAATCTATCTCTGTAAAAATTATCTCAGTTATCAGAACATTGTGATTGATGAAGAGACTTGAAATCAGTTATATGAAAATAAAGATGTCTCTGATCAGATTTCTTTTCATAAGCTTGATAAGCAAGAATTAACAGCTGTTAAGAATGAGAATTATTTGAATCTTGATAACTTGAATATCTCATCTGAATACTCTGATGTTTCAGATCTTTTGATCTCACAGTCTGAAGTTAAGCAACTTCATCATGAACTTGAAATATCATAGTAAGAATAGATTGATTATCTCACTCTGTCTTTGACCTGTAATACACTACTTAGTGAGTTTAATAATACTCATTCACTCTTTTCTTAGGCCTTTTCAACACTTTTCTTATAAGATGAAGTTAAATTCATTCTCTCTAGACAAAGAATAATTAGTCTTGCAGATTATATACAGTTTCTTCTTAAATATCATGACAGCTGCTTTGTCTGTTATAGTTATTTTTAATATATTCTTTTCAATTCTCTATTCTACAGATAGATTAATAATTGAGATCACTTTTTCTACAATTAAACTGACTCTCTTATTAAGAATCTCACTCTAGAGAAGCTGCAGACTGCTTTTACTGCTGATACTTTACAATCTGTCACAATTTTAAATTCACTTATACAGTTTGCAGAGAGTCTTCATAAAACCTGTTCTTTTTAAGATGTAAAATGTTGTCAGCTACAAGTCTATGTTCAAAATATCAGATCTTCATATCTATTTCTTACTCTCTCAGCTGCAGATCATCACTGAAATGATCTGATATATCACTTTTCTAACTATGTTATTTGAAAGCACGGCACTGATCTTGAGAGATTGAAGTTTGTAAGAGATAGTATTTGTGACTATTTTACTATAGTCATATATTACTTTTATCTATAACTTACAATCTTCAAGGAAAAGATTCTAGACCTGAAATTCAAAATCCTAGATCACTGAACTTGTTATGAGTGATAAGACTGTGAATCAGTGCACTCACATAGTGTATTTTAGTGTAAGAATGCACTGAATCCTGAACTTGATATGAATGAAGACTTCTATCAAGCCTTTGCTGAATACTGAGGTCTCATTATTACAGCTGAGAATTCTGAGCCTAATCACACTCAGTCTGAAGATATACAGTTATCTCTTTCTCTCAGCTATTCTGATCAGATAAATATCATTGAATATTTATCTATGATTCTCAACTGTGTTCAATATCATCACTGTAGTGAAAAGTACTGCATTTATAAATACTGAGTCACTGATAATCTATATTGCTGATTTCACTTCCTGTATGAATGCTGAACTGACTGTGCTATTCTCAAATCTTTGAGTAGTAGATATTATCAGCTACACTCTCATTGTAACAACTCAATTCTCAATAACTACAACAGATTGATTACAGTTAGCTGGCTAGTAAATACTGATATTGCTTTCTGCACTGACAGCTGTGCTGTTCTTGATTATCTGTCTAAGTACATTGTCAAGACTGAAACAGATACAGAATTCTATTATCAGATTGTTCAATGAGTGATTTTAAGAATTAGTTCAAGTCACTCACTGCTCTCTACAGTTGTTAAACTTATGAATCAGCTCATTGATGAGTGTGATTAATCTGCTCAGAAGATTTATTATCTTCTTTTAAATCTTTCTTTATAAATGAGTTCTCATGAGTCAATTGCAGTTGATTGTCAGTCTGAATCTTAACATCATTATAGCTATATTCTTGAATCTGATGAATTACAATGTGATTCATTCTTTTTGAAAAAATATAAGCAGCAGTTAACTGAATTTGAAGATCTTTCATTTCTTGAATTTCTTCAAATCTTTTCTCACAGTCATTAAATTAAGAGATGTCTCTGTGTAAAACTCTGAGTGTTAATCTACTTTTCTATTTATCAGTTCAAAACTGATTCAGAGAACTATGCTTGTGTCAAACTTCTTCTTCATTATTCTTTTTATTAAATTGAAGATCTCAAGATTGTTGATCTTCTCACTTCTTGATTCTCTTTTACAGAGATCTTTAATTATTGTCATCTTTCTTATAATCACTCAGTTGATGTCTATGATGAAGACATGCTGAAATCAGAACCTGAGTTTGAAGATGATCAGAATAATGAAGAGAAGCTTAATCTCTCTTAAGTATTACTCATTTATCAAAACTCACAGTGTGATAATAATGATCTCATTGACATCTGAAACTGTGAACAGCTTGATCATTGATTCTTAAATTTCAACTATGATTGAAGCTCTCATGTTAACACTTATATCAATCTTGATACAGAATTTTGAAATAATATGAAGATCAACTTCTCTGCAGACACTACTCTTTATAAATATGACTCTCTCAAGACTCTAGACTCTGATCAATATCTTCTTCATAACACTATTCTCTATCATTATACTGAGATTCTTAACAGTGAATCTCTAAATTCTTTGCTAATTAATCTAGATAATGAAGATAACACTGATAAAACTTATCTGATTATGATTTTGTCTACAACTCTTTAAAATCTTGCAGAGGCTCAAGATCTCTCAATCTCAATTATTCAAGTCATGTCAACTGATGTAGCTGCTCACTTCATTAACACTTGAATCTTACATACATTATTTCAGCTTCTTATACACAAGAACATGCTATATGAACTGTCTAATCTTTAAAATCTTTGATCTTTGCAGGCTCTTTTTAAGAATGTTCACTATCTGTTAATTGATGAAAAGTCAATGATTGATTTACAGCAACTTTCATAGATTGATCAGGCCTGTTATTACATATTCTCTCACAAGAATGCTCATTTTAATGATCTCAATGTCATTCTCAGTGAAGATTTCTACCAGCTCTCACCTGTTTTTCAAACTTCACTCTATCATAACAGATATATTGATCACAAAGAAGATATTCAGAGTTATTAAATCTACTTGACTTTTAGTAAAATCATTCAACTTACTGTGATTCAATAATAAGTGAGTGAAGATGTCATCAGCTGTCAGTTTCATAAAATCTTGAAAAATCTTCATCTTAATCAGTTAACTCTGAATGATTGAAAGTTTCTTTCAAAGCATGTGCAGGCTCTTATCTCTTATGAAGTCTCAGTCTTTGAGAATGTAATTCACATTTATGCAAAGAAGTATCATGTTCATGTCTATAATGATAATACTATTTGAAGCTGTAAACAATCTGTTATTAATATTCAGGTCATAAATATTGATATAGATACTTCTCAGTTAGATTCTAATAAGACTGACAATCTTCATCAGAATCTTTCTCTCTTTATCAGCTGCTGAATCATGCTTCTACAGAATATTTGAATAGACTGTAGTCTCATTAACAGTGCTCTTGAGACTCTTCATAACATTGTATAAAGTTCAGATGTGAAGAATCTCTGTCAAGATTCTTCATTTACACTGCTAATCAATTTTGACAAATATGACAGCTCTGCTTATTTGAAATGAGAGAATCTTAAACTTGTGCCTATCTTCTTCAGCTGTTATGACTTTTCTTATATTAATCAAGTCTGCAGCTGTATGCAGTTCTCTATTACAGTTGTATATATTATTACTGTTCATAAATTTCAAGAATTATCACTTAATCAGACTGTTCTTGATATTTCTGAGACTGAATTTCAGACTGATCTCACATATGTTGTGATTTCATAGATCAAAATATATCAAGATCTTCTGTTCAAATAACTCTTTGATTATTTCAGATTTTGCTGACCTGATGATAAAGTAAGCAGAAGCATGTAAATATGCAAGGTTAATTATACAAGATATCAAAGTCAATAGATAACTAAGTTATATCTCTTTTCTTTTTATATGTCTCTGTTAATCTATATTCTATATAGCTTCATCTGCTCTTTATTTCATCTTTTTCACAGTTTATATTTGATCTGTTTATTCACTTATTCTTCATTGCTGTAAGTTCTTTATTCTCTGTTCTATTATTCTCTCTGTCTGTTCTGCTTGCAGATTCACTGAATTCAATCATTGAATTTGATAAATTTATTACAGCTGATTCTATTATAATCACTGAATCTGAGAATGAGTAGTTAGCAGTCTACAGAAGATATTGAAATAATTCAGATATTAATTTATATAGCTCAGATTTAATATAATGACATCTTTGATCTGAGAGATCAAGAATCTTCTGAGACCTGTGTTATTAAAGTCTGTATTGTATTATATAATAAGAGATATTGAATTCTTACAGCTGTCAACACATGTATGAGAGAAAGTGAATAAATCTCAGAGTATTCTCTTTCTCTTTAAAGAATTTATCTTATCTCTCATCTCTTATCTCTATCAGCTGTTTTTTTTTTTTTTCAGAAATCATGTCATTTATCTCTATTAATTCATCAGAAGTTCAAAAAATCATTAATACTATTATTATGACTGAAAACAACATCTTGAAACATATTCATTGTAAGTAAGATTCTTAAAATGATGAAAATTGCAATTCTAATGATTAGCACAGTTCTTAATAATCTTGTTCAGTCTGCTGAGCTGTCAGCTGTCAATCTCATTCTCAGTTCTGTGTCTGTGCCTGCATCTGCCTCTGCTGTGTCTGTTAGTTCTAGATTATCAAGTTAATCATTGACTTATTTAGCTGAAAGAATGTCTGAGAAGCTGTTAAAGAAGCTACAGACTCTCATCAAATTATTCTATACTTATAAGTCAGTCTTATGAGAGAGTTATCAGATTAATACAAAAATTAATACAAATTATAAAGCTCTTCTTCTATAATTCTATAGTGCTGTTTTTATGATTCTCTGCAGTCACTGTATTAGAGAAGAAGACTCTTTTATCATCTGTATCAGTGCTCTGAATCAGTGTTATAAAGCTTGTATTAGTTGTTATTATAATAACACTGAAAGTCACTGCTCTTATCATAGAAGTGAGTCACTTTTTAATATGAAATATATCAATTTCAATACAATTAACTAATAGTTATATATAGTCAATATCAGTAAGAAGAATGATAAAGTGAAAGAAAAGAAATAGAAAAATGAAAAGAGAAAGAAAGTTAAGAAGAAGAGTTTATTTAAGAAGCACTCTGTGACTGAGAATACAGAGACTAGAGTCTTGAAAAAACAGATAACAAGTGTTGAGTCAGTTGATAATTGTGATATTGAGATTTTAACTCTTCATATTGAAAATGAGACTCTGTGCAAGAAGAATGCAGCTCTGAAGATTAAATTCAGAATTATTATAAGCCTTCTTCAGATCACTCAAACTGTTCTTGAGAATGATATATAAGTCAGCAGAGCAGGGCAGAATGTTTTTTATTTTTTTTCTTGCTTAGTTAGCTGATGCTTTTGCACTGAAAAATGAATCTCTATATGTTTTTACAGTTCTATCCCTTCTATTATTATTAATAATAAGCTGTAAAATCAATCTTGCAGGGTCTTCTGTTTTGAGCTTAGCTCTGCAATGTCTTTGCACACAGAGGCTCGTGTGCATTAAGATATTTTAGAAGTAACTATGCAACTATTAGTGGTGGTGTTTGAAAAGCTGTAATCCTGCGTAGGTGTAGTTAACAGATTTGGAGCTCACCAGGCGCAGTTAACTAGTTAGTTAAGTTACCCTAACTAGTTATGGGAAAAGAACTTCGGTGCCTAGCCTATCTACACGCCAAGCCCCCAAAGGCAATAAGCGGGCGCTAGAAAGTTTCTTATATACGGAATAAAACTATGATGATATACTACAATAGACGATTTCACTTATTATGTTACGGAGAAGCCTATAATCGTCTGTTTGTCATTCAAGATAACCTCCCCCAAAATGCACCTACTAGCACCATGTATCTAGAAGATAAAAACTTTCCTCAAAAGCTTAGGTAGACAAGGGGGGAAGAAAACAGATTAAATCGGGCAGAATAACAATAATGGAAGAAGAAAAGAGGAAACATGATAACAGCTTCTATGATAAACCCTTAGATCTATTGCCCATGGATCTCCCGCGGGTAGTCGCCCCAAGGTGAGGCTGGTGAGGACAGTGAGGACAGCGAGGACACATCACCAGGGTTGGAGAAGTTCTCAATCACGGCGTTGCTGATATACGGCTCCGGACTCTGGATTTGGAACCCGGGTGGATAAACAACCTTAGAATTTGGCTTTCGCTTGAAACATTTGCTGCCGCCTCGTTGATAGTCGAGGCCGACATACGCGTCAATTGCCTTCAGCCCGTTGGCGAGACAAGCTGGGTCATGTCCCCGCTGGATGAGTGTCTTGCCACTCTTATCATAAAGATATAGCACACCAATCTCAGCGAAAAGCTCGATATCTGCAGATTTGGAGTAGTGTGTTGGCCAACAAGAATCCTTTGCTTTGGCAGTTCGGAAGGTCTCGCTCGCATAGAATCCTCGGTCAATGCAATGGCTAGCCTCATGCATATATACACTATCTTGCGCTTCGCCGAAGATCATGACCATATTCCAGGGGAGAACAGCGGCACCACCAACAGAGCTATGTTCGAAGGCAATAAGGTGAATCATGTGGCTCCGCAATCCTGGTGGCAGCTGGCCAACTCGCCTGATCACATCATCCAATGACTGCTGTGCATCAGAACAATGACAGATTACCCAGGGGTCTTGGTCCGGGCAGTCTTCGTAGGTGACATTAAAGACATTAAGACGCCTAGGTTCGCACCGGGGCCTCAGGTCATCATTTGACCTCTGTGCCCGAGCCTCATTCCAGCAAAATTCGGGATAGCCCTTGAACTTTGGCCAATACACAACTTCTGCAGGCCTAGAGCCTGGCACGGGATCCGTGTTGAGTACTTCTATTCCGGCTGAAAACAGAACACTTCTAATACATTTATTAACCATCACAATTTTTCTAATGGGGGATGGGAAAGGGGCCGGGAGGACATGAGCTCTCTTTACCTGTACTTCACGAGTTCGGGCGCTTTCTTGTCCGGGCACTGGCCTGGTGCATCCCACCTCTGATCCAGAATTGCTCCAAGGACTTTGAGTTGATTGCTCATGCAGCTTGCATCAAATGGGGGAGTGCCTTTGACAAGCTTCAAATATGCCGCGACTGCAAACCCTTTCTCTACTGCATCTCCCAATGACCCATCCCGCTTCAAGGACTCCGCAGCACGTGTATCAGCCACGCAGGTATCGGCATTAACAGCGTTCAAAAAGGTTTCATAGGGAACGCCAGGCCCACCAACCCACAGTGCTGCCAACGCTGCTTTGAGGCCATCAGCTGGGCGAAAATATCCTCCCAACATCACGGAATGCTTATTATGCCACCTGAAGCTCAGGCCTCGTTCGATATTTGCATTGAGAAGGTCAGAGATCACACCGCGGGCACTTGATGGGAGGCGGCCAAGTAAGTCAAAGGTAGCTTCTCTGCTAATCTCTGCTTTGGCGCAGTGGCCAATAACCCAGGGCTCAGGACACTAAGGTGCAAACTCGGGTTAGGCAACTGAGGGTACGTGAACTGATGAGGGCCACACATGTAGGAGAGAATTGAAGGGGTTCGCACATCGGCATAAGTGACATTGTAAACGGAGAAGTCAGCTCTACAGTAGTGTCGACTCTCCTTCTCGTAATAACTCGCAGTCCAGGTACTATCTGGCGGAAGCCCTTGTTCAACTGTAAAAGTAGAGATGGTTAACGTATAGCTCACCAACGCTACATTACTAAGATCTGCTTGACGGAGGCCGGGGATGGTTTACTCTCATATGTGGTCCATTTCTTATAAGTATACTTCTGCGGAGCGGGTAGGCTAGCGTCGAAGGTGGAATCAAAATCGAGGACATTTTTAACAAGTGGATCTTTGATGATCTGGGCACTTGCAAGCCCAAGCAACATCAACGGGCATAGTAAAGAGAGGACGACCATCTTGCCCTGCTAGGCAAAAGGAGACGGCAAGCACTTGCCTTTGACGGATAACAATGTCCAAAAGTAAAGGATAGAGTGTGTAAGGAATGGCAGAAAAGTTGGATTCAGAGCGGGCCCAGCTGGGTATATATGCATTTTCCATACATGCTGAGATTGCACGAAGCAGTGCAGGGTAGGATGCCCACCCCATTTTGCATTACGACCGTTGAGATGTCCATCGAATCCTCCGTAAGTTTAGAATCTCAAAGTCGCCGCAACGGCCAACACCAGCAGGCAGCATGGCGGTCTAGTAGAAGGTGTAGTGAGAGCTTCCGAACTTGAGTAGCTAGGATTCTAGCAGTGCGACACTGTCAGAATATGAGGTTGGGGACCCGGTGTTCCTCAAGGATTGCTGCTTTCTTGTTTAGTAGCCCAATGGGGCGTTCCCCCATCACTTGCTGACGGGGCAAGTTGAGAATAATTATGGCTGCATCAATATGTCTTGTATCCCCATATAGTCACAAGAACGTCAGCGCCTTGTGGCCTGCGTGGAGTCATCTGGACAAGCGAAGGAGTGCCTTGAAACACCCATCCTTGCTCCAACTTCGCGTATTCGCTAGGCTGTATTATTATTGAGGGATCAAGAGCGATAACCTAAATATCTCGGAGCCTTTTGAACAATTGACAGGCGCAGCGGACCCTGCGGAGAGTTCATTCATTGTTCCTGGTGAGATCCATCAGATTCAGCAGAATGTTTGAACCGCACGGGATCCGATTTCGAAATTCAAACAGGGATCTACCGCGAGTTTATAGCAGGGTCTCAATTCCGAGCCTGCCGAGATCAACAGTCTTGAGAAACCGAAAATATCCAAAGTGCAAGTGTCTGGATCATTATTTGCAGCAGGAGAATGCACGAGTTCCATGGAGAAAACAGCGGCCGTTACCAGAATTTCCCGCTAACGTTAACTACCAAGGAACGTGGCGTTTTAAGTTAAATTTGAAGCCTGAGTTCTGCCGGAGTAAGGAGTACAGGGGTCCATAGTGCCGCAGCGGGAGCGTCCGGTTCTTCCGTTGCTTATTATTATATATTATTCTTGAAGGCGTTGATGGATGAGAAAGAGCATGGAGGCCGAAGCTAGATTCTGTAGTAGTTGGGCCCGAGATAGTCTCGGCAATAATACGAGGACTTTCGATTGATGCCCTGCATAGGGCTAGTGATTAACTACGCTGCGTAGACGTCTCAAACCCGAAGATTCCTGAGAAGGCCTGGTCTTTTTATGAAAATCCTCCATCCATTGCTCTGATAGCTATGAAACCAGACAACGCAGCGGGATACGACATTATTGGAGCTGGCTGGCAGATAACTTATTCCCCTGACGGGTAACTTATCGTTGTCAATTGACAGCACACCGTCCTCAAAGGCGATATCCGACCAAGTTCAACAGCTTCAAAAGACCGAGTATCCTTCAGCATCGGGCTGGGGTCATTGTTCAGCGGCCTGTTGATGGACAGAACCAGGAACGCTTGCCGAAATTACATGGCGGGTCTCAAAATACAGGGTTTTATTAGCTCCATCCAACCTTGTCTTATCCCAAGTTAATATCCAGCAAAGAATACCCTGTCCTGTCGCAACTGGGTGGCCCCTGTCAGGTTCATACGCAGTAGGCTTCGAAATCACTCCGTCTTTGATCCTATGTACGCAGTATGAACCATGGTGTTGTCTTCCCTCGGATTGCCAAGGATAGCCCTCGCCATCTCGTCTACTCCGTAGACAGCTGTGACTGGCTACCATCAGATAGTGAATGCGATGGTTTGGATGGGATATTCCATTCCAAAGCCTGCCAGACGAATGTTCGAGTCTTCAAGACCCAAAAATCACGAAGCATGGAGTCAGTGGCTGCCTGCTGAAGAATATCGTCAGCTCCGTCCCGGATGCTAACTGCCTCACTCTCAGGCTCGTGCATGAACTGACTGCCCTTCGAACCCTTGTTGGACCTGCTTTCATAGCTTCGTTGGTCATCCCTAGTATGACGCGAAGCTCCTGGCGCGCTGGTCAAGGGGTCCGTGGTTGCAACATCATGAACACCACCTCACGGACACCGCCCATGTCGCAACGGTCCTCGCGGATGGATCTCTTGCTGTTTATTCGTACTATGTTTCTTATCGTCACTGTACTGCTGTTATTCCTGTTCGAATACTTCTCCAGCCTGCCCAGTTTCTTAGTAGTCTATGAAATGGTTATAACAGGTTGGAACTTGATCATTAGCCTATAAAATCCTAACGGAATGCCTGAGAATCCTTGCAGAAGGTAGGGTACCCTCTTCCCATCCATCCTCCACAAGTTCAGCCGCGCTATTACCCCATCAAACAAGGCAGAGAAATGTGTCCGTGTCGGAGGATTACATTGTGTCTCTCGACCTGCTAGAAGGAACATACTGTGTAGCTGCTCCCCGGCACTAGTTCCTTCGGTGCTCCTCAGAACCAAAAATGGCTGTGATATCAACACGATTCAGCTGTTCGTGGTCCGCGTTCCGTGTTCGGGAGCTGTCAAGTCCCGTATCTCGCTCAGGATTTGGGTTTGGGTTATATTTCCTCCGTGAGAAGAGGTATCCGTTCTAAAATTTGTCCTGAGAAGCTGCAAAAGCCATATCTGTCGAGAAATCCGCTGATTTCGAGGAGATCGTGGTACGCTCCTTGAGAGGCACGCCTGCGAATGATGCTCGGAATATTCTGTTCCAATGCCTGCTTTTCAAAGTGTTGACAACATTCGGCGACTAACATGATTAGTTTTCTCTCTTCTCATGGAGAAAGTAGAGAAACAGACTTTCGTGGGAGCAAACTATATCAATGTAATTACCGTGCTTTTCTTCTAGCTTCTGCATCTATAGAAACGCGCACATACTACGGACATTTCAATATCCGCGGAATATTCGCCCCTACGTCATCTCCCCCAGTATATTACCTCTCGCATCGGGTGTATGATTGGAACAGCGGCAAATTAAAGGGCGATGCTCGGTCATATTGCACGACTGCGATCCTCAATACGAGCACGAAAAGAGAGTTGAATGGAGTACCTGCTCCATACCAAATGGACTCCAGGCGAGTTTGGGCAGTGCAGTGCGGATATGAGTGAAGTACTCGCGCCAGACATGTTGTTTCTATCATTTTTTATAATCTCCACATTTTTCCTTCGCTTTCTTCTCTTTTCTCTTCTCTCTCTACGACGGATGTGAGTGCATGATCGTTTATTTTGCTCTGCTCTGCTCCACAGCTTTGTAATGTTCCAGATCATTAAAGAGAGCACCCGGTGTTGTGCGGACAGTAGAATGTGGTTTAACATCTTAGCAGCAAGCATACTCCAAATAATTCAATCAAGGACAATTAGATTTTAGTCTATGACTCCCTCTATTTTTATATGTCCCAGATAGATAGGTTCCCACCCACGATGTGTTGCCTAGGTAAATCCAAGTCAGTTTTTCCAAGCTCATGAATGACCCAGCTTTCCAAGAAAACCCAATGAGCAGGATATGGAGACTTTTGGCCTGATATAGTGCGTACGTACTGCTAAGGAACTAAATAGAAATTTCAGATTAATAAACCGTCTATGTGTTCGTTCTTAAAAGAAGAAATAAATTTCCCAAATTTCATCTCCACATCTCATCTCGTCCTCGAATTAGAAATACTCAAGACCAATATATCCGTTGCGCCAACAGCGGTCAACTTATCCATGACCGTGGCGATGGACTTCTTCTCTACCATGGAGCTTACCGCAACCCACCCAGCGCCTTCGATGGGGGTTATTGTTGGTGCGCGGTTGCCAGGGGTGATCTCGCATGCCGCCTGTAAGAGGGGGCGCGGGACGTTGTACTGGCAAAGGACGTATTTTTTGGCGGCTAGGGGGAGAGAAGGCATCTAGTCAGAATTCATTTCGTCCCAAAATATTTGATAGTACAAATAGGGAAGTTAGGGGGATAGATGTTGGGAATACTCACTGATGACACCACGTATTCTGGATTCGATGAGACTAACAAGTTCGTGATTTGTGTTTCGGGATTTGACGAGGACGGCGGTGCTGTCGACGACTGTGCCAATGGGCCTTAGCCCTGCGGCTTTCATGGTTTCACCCGATTCTAGGGGAAGGAGGAGTTAGGGTATTTAAACTCAAGGAGTTTGAAAGGGTGCAACCTGAGCGCAATCAGGGGGGGGGGGGGGGGGGGGGAAAAAAAAAAGAAAGAAATAAAAAGATGGTAACACACCAACTAAATCCACAATCCCATCCGCAACACCCAGGGCACATGCAGCTTCTACACTCCCACCAACGTATTTAACCTTCGTAGTCGGCGTCTCCTTGCCCTCCAACTTTGTAAAATACGCCTGCGTCAGGCCCGTAAAGCTCGTGACGACATTCTTCCCAACCAATTCCTTTGGATCCGTTATGGATCCCTTCTCGGGGACCTGGACTTGCAATTTGCACCCGCCGAATCCCAGATCGAGCATCTCTTCTAAACCGGATACCTTACCTGGCAGGAGATTGGCGTCATGTTCAGCTACTTGGTCACGACCGGTGATGCCCAGATCGACACCGCCCTCGCCGACGAAGGTGGGAATATCAGCTGCGGGGAGGAAAATGAGGGCAATTGGGAGGTTTTTCACTAGGGCGATGTCAAGGCGGGTTTCGCGGCGGAATTGGATGTCAGAGCCCACAAGGAGGTCAATGGCGGCTTGCTGGAGACGACCCTCTGTTGTGGATTGTTAGAAGTGTCTATTTCGTTGTAATTGAAGGGGGTCCCAGATATGATGTTGTTGGGGAGGGAGTGATTGACTTGCTTTTGGGGATCGCGAATCGTAACCGGCCTTCTAGACTTGCATTTATTTAGTAAACTCCCATATAGAAGAAGCAGACATAGACAATGCGCTTACTGATTGACAAGATCCATGTTGCTGGAGGAGGAAGATATGCGGAAAAAGTGCGGGTGTTAAACTGAGGGGGTGGTTTTTCCCTCGTTTGAGGGAGGAGAAGGATTACTGTACGCTAGTATAGTTATAACTACTCCGTGGAGCCCGCAAAATATCAATAATGCAGAAGTTATCTCAGAAGCTCAGCCACTGCCCAGGATATTGCTGTTTAACAGTGAATCAATGATTAGTCACTCTTTGAAGCTAACTCAATAGATCAGATCTCATGATTTTTACAATTATTCTATGCAGTATGCCAGTATCATACAGTTTCATACTATTCAGTATCAGAAGAAACAGTTTTTATTTATTAGCAACACAGAAACAATTTACTTCATTCTATTTATAAGTGAGAATAATAAATTAACTTTATCTATTCATTCTATATTATTTTAGAGTCTAGAATAATTAATATTCTCATGAGTTAAAATAATATTAATTTTTTTATAATCTTTTTTTTTTTTTTTTTTTTGTGATTTTGATTAAAGTATCAGATTTTAACTTGAAGTTAATTCATATAAATATAAAGAATATTTTAATATTTTAATAATTTCAAGTTAGAAAAGCAATTATTTTTAATAAAATATATATGTATTAAATATTAATTTTTTTAAGATAAAAATTATATATTTCTATTCTTTTTCTCTTTAACTACAATCTAAGACAAGCCTCAATCGCTCGCTTGCGCTCGCTTATTCAGCTTGAAAAACGCGCTGTTTAATTTCTCAGGCAAATGTAATGAGATATGAACAACTGCATGTGACTTGTATAGGTGAATTCCATGTAATTCACAGCTGTGATTCAAAGGTTGCTTAAGCCAGCGTATGTTTACAGGCGTACGCCGGCTTCTTATATATTGTAATATCATACACTAAATTAATTAGCAGCTGTTATGACCTCTTTACACTCATACACTAGTAGTTCAGAAGTGACTGTATTATTATCTGATAGTTGTATATTCTTCTGAATCACATTCTTTCTCATCAGATTCAGTCACACTCATGTGATTATGTTATATATTCTAGCTTCATGCAGATTAGCTTGTTACTAGCATTTCATAATTATGTGATCTATCTCTGATTTAACTAGTATTCTGTGTACACTCTTATAAAGAAACTTTTACTATATTACATTACTTATTCACTAACTTTTTTCATTCTTCAATCATCTTCTTCATTATTATTGAATGTTATCACTATTTAAGATTTCTACTTCTTCTTCTATTTAACTCTTTCTATCTGTTTATCTATTACATTGTATGTGTTTCTGACAATGATCTCTCATTCTTATAATAAGTGTTATTATAGTGCTCATATCAGGCAGTTTATTAGCAGTAAGTGTAATACATTGTGAAATATAATCAGAACTTGTTTATCTTCTAATAATTATCAGAATGTATTATCATGAATAATATATCTTCTTTATCTTCTTATACATCTCTGACTGTTTTCTTCTTAGTGAGTTTCTGATTGTGTTTTCTGACATAATTTTGCATGAATGCAGATGCTGATATGTTTGTTTTTATTCATGTAGAATTTTCACATATTGACAGATTCATATCTGCTAATAATAGTGAACTCAATATTGAATTATTGATTGAGAACTTGAAGAATGTGATAATAAAGAAATTATCTGTGTTATATATAACTGAGTCTTCTGTGTCTCTTTCTATTTCTTCTGCTACTTCTTTCTCTGCTATTTCTTCTCAATCTTCTACACTTATCTCTGTGTCTGATTCTTCTGCTTCTGCTATCTCTGTTTCTGTGATTCTCACTTCTGCTACTTCTGCTCTCACTGCTGTCTTCTTCATTACTAGCTTTTCTCATTTCAAGAAGATGTTATATAGACTTAATAAATCATGTTTCTCAGTATGTATGCTTCTGCTCTTCTTGCTGATCTCTAGAATAATTTATTATATGAAGACAGTGTATAACATGATTATCTGAAGCTTGATCACAGACACTGATTATTATGTTTATTTTAAATATTTATAATGAGATAATTATTTATTCATTTCAGAGAATCATCTCTCTTCTTAATAGTATTAAGATTGTAAGTCTTTTTCTTTTTATCTTTTCTTTCTAATGCTGATTTTTCTATTCTTAGAGAAAATTATTATAAGTTTTATTATATATAAAGTTATAATATTCACAGATATCAAGAAACTTTTCATAACTGTTAAATTCAATATTATAAGTATATCTGCTCTAATGAATATCTTTGATATAATTAATCTATATCAGTCTATTCTCTGACATTTATTATCTGACTTTATGATGCAGATGAAGAATATCTATGTTTTCAGAAATAAGAACATAGATGTTGTACTCTTTTACACTTATAGATGTGAGGCTTGTATGTCTTGTCTAAGATATTATTATGAAAATAAGCTGTTCACACACTGTATTCTGCTTTCTGTATTTCTCTGTGTCTCTCTCTCTCTTTCTGAGAAGTCTCATGTATGCTGTAATTACATGTACAATTCTAAGATCAGTGAGTGTTTATTCAGTAATTATTACTTCTGCTTTTTATAGTTTTATACACTAATAATAGTTCTTAGTTACTTCAGTGTCAGAGACTATTTTAATTGAAGATGATAATACTGCTAAAACTATCTTCTCTTACTTTCAAGCTTCTCTTATCACTTTCTCTTTCTTCTCTGCAGAGAAGGTTGTGTGTACACTGAGTTATAAGTATTCAGTCTCAGATGACTTCTGTTATTTATTCAGTTCTATGTCTTCTTCTTCTTCTATTTCTTTTATCTCTGTTCTCTCTGCTCTGACTTCTGATTCTGCAGGTCTCATACTCTTCTTCAATTTCTCTATGCATATGTGTGTGCATTTCTATATTGACATTTCAGTCAATCTTGTAATTAATGACATTAATGTTATATGCAGAGTGATAGAGAAATCAGAGACATGCATAGCATTGTTACAAGAGTAACTTACAGCTCTCAAATTTCTTACAGATCTCAAGTTTTAAGATTTTCTTTTTTGATGTTTTTTAAATGATGTGATGTTGGAAATAGATTAAATGTGTAGTATATAAAAATGAATGAAATATGTATAATAACATTTGTCTTTTACAGCTGACTCTTATAATTGATAATCAATTCATTATTTCTTTTCTTACACTTTTTCTTTATCTGCTAGTCACTACTCTTATATAATCTCTATATAGTACAGTGTTTAATGACTAGATTCAGCAGCTTTCATCTTTTATAATTCTGTCTTATGTATTATACTGTCTCTCTTCATCTGCTTAAATTACTACAGTGAATAGCTTATTAAAACTAATCTTATCTGATCTCTGAGCATTCTCAGAGATTAAGATAACTTGATCTCATATATCTATGAATATTTCAGATAGTTCATTCTCTGTGATCTTTGTAATTGAACTGATGTAAACAGTTGAATTTAACTCTGAATTTCTTTTTCTTCTATAATCTGACTCACATGCAAGTCTGCTGCTCTGAGATCACTCTTTACTATATTACACTCACTGTCTGTGATATGTTATTGTATAATCAGCTACAGTCTTATCACTTATTAAAGTGTGATATCTGTCTGATTTCTTCATTTCTTTTCATTCTTTTCTTATAATTATGAAAAGGTCAGAATAAGTGAGATTATTTAGTTTATAAGTATCTATGATTTCTCTTACTTCATAAAACTTTTCAATTATAAGCTTCTTCTTTTTCAACACTGATGATAGTGCTGTAGATGACTATAATTCACTCAGATCTTACATCTTTACTTTTATAAGTTATGAATCATTGATTAAGTTGTGTAAGACTCATTCCTCTGATTCTTTCAATGCATACATTCTCAGAGAATGTGATTTAAGTATTTTATATAACTCAAATCATCTAGATTGAAACTTCTCAGAACTCTCATTGTGTATGAGAACTTATGTTCTTATCTTGAGACTTGATTTCTTAACTAGTGAGTCTTGTATTCTTTTTGATTGAATTGCTCAGTTCAGGAGTAACTCATTAGCTTTTGTGTATGTGTGACTGATCTCTTTCAATCTTGATTCTGCATCTGCAACTGTTGTGTCTGCAACTGCTGTTTTCTCTCTCATCTTTTTCAAAGCATTCTTCAGAATGTGCGGATACAATTTATACAACAGGTAGAATGATGAACACTTGAAAACTGCATGCTGTTGAATCCGCGTGGTCAGTAGTGCCTGCCTGAGATATTCATCTCATAGTCTTGTAGGCTTGCTCACTAGATATTTTATCAGCATGTTGCTCAAGATTTCATTCAAGTGTTTCATCTTCCTATTCATTCACAGATAATATGATGTTGTTCTACAATGTCTTGTCTGTAACTGGCTCATGAAATGCCTCATCACTTCTTCTACAAGGTTCACACTGTTATCAGTTATTATTATTATTATTATTATTATTCTTCAATTATAGATGTATGCAGTCAGAGACTATGACATCTACCTGAGAACTTTTAGTTCTCAGGGTTTTTTCTATCTGTAAAGTTAACTATTATACATTCATCAATTTCAGATATGCAAAATCAGAAAATTCCAGCTCAGAATACAAAAACTGTTTACAAATTGCAGTGTTTTAACATCTTCTGATACTTTGAAATCATTTGACAATATCATGACAAAGGAAAAGAGAACACAGTCTTAAAGATAGACACATTAAATAGATAGACAGAAAGAAATTGAAAGGAAAAGATAAAGTAAAGAAAGACTGTAACAAAACAAATTATTAAAAGATAGTATATAGCTATTTTAACAGACTATATCTGATTAATTTCCTCCTCTTCATATTCAGATAATTCTGAATTTAGTCATTTTCTTGTAGCTGCTTGAGTTTCTGATAGAAAGTCTATTAAATATTTAATTCCTGTCTCAGTTGAGAATAAGAATCTCATATTTAATTGATTTAGATTATACTTCTCTTTCAATCTGACTCTGAGACTATTGTATAATGCACAGTGCATTACAACATGCTCAGGATTCTCATTTGCATTGCAGAATGAGCATTCTATTAAGTCAAATCTATCATCAAATCTTTGTATATAAGATTTGAAATAGCCATGTCCTAGTTTCAGCTGTATTATAGATGAGAATATTTTCTTTTTACATTTAATTGAACAAGATTTCCACTTGGGTTTTGTTTCAAATCTTGAATAATGTATACTCTTCTTTTGTTTCTGCCAGCTTTCATTTCACTTGTCTAAACAAGATTCTTTTATTTTTCTCTTTATAAAAGATTAGAACACAACTTTTTGAATAGATCTGCTTAATTCTGCACTCTTTTTTGCAGCT